>NC_045685.1:27358044-27392841 GCF_003331165.1 Xiphophorus hellerii
ATACTTTAACATCCTGGTCAGCTGTAATTTTTCCAACACCGCTGTCATACCTTATGGTTTTGTCGTTCTCATGTTTGGGTTTGTAGGTCTGGTGACCCGGTTACGGTACGCTGTAGGACAGATGGGAAGGTGTGTCCCAGCCACAGCAGGATTCAGCTCAGGTAAACACATTCATGTTAAGCTGCGTATCATACATCGTTTAAATCTGCTGTTAGTAACTTTTAAAGATTATGATTTTTACATATTTGTTTGGTAAGTTGTTACCATGTTGTAACAGTTTGCTATGAGACAAATAATCTGTGAAAAGACCCACTCTCTGAGCTTCTATTGCTGTCTGATGAAATGCACTGTTTTCCGCCAAATCAGAGCAAGGAGGCGGTCCTTAGCGCTGTCAATCAACCACATGTACTAAATAGTTTATCCGCAGACGTCGGTGGCTATGCTAACTTGAATTAGCATTCACAACAGGCCTGTGCTAGCTGCAGCGTAGCAGAGAGGATTGACAATGCTAAGACTCGCTTTTTGACTCTGATTGGTTGTTTCTAATTAGCAGAGAAAACTTAGATACTGCATTTTTAACCAAAAACAAACAAGAGAATACATGAATCACACAAAAGATTGTTTATTATTGTGATTATTTTCTTAATTCTCTGAGCTTCTAATATTATCAAGGTACACGGCTAATAACATTCAATCAGTTTAACCTGATATTTTATTTCAATTGCCCTGATTTTCTCTCTTTCAGAGAAGTGGGAAATCAACCCCAGTGAGCTGACCTTCATGAAGGAACTGGGCAGTGGCCAGTTTGGAGTGGTGAAGCTCGGCAAGTGGAGAGACCAGCAGAAAGTGGCCATCAGTCCATCAGAGAGGGAGCCATGTACGAGGAGGACTTCGTCGAAGAGGCCAAAGTCATGATGTACGGGAGGAGAATCAGGACAAAAAACCACTAACGAGACGCAGAGAACGAGTTTCGATAACGGTTCTGTGTGTTCTGCTCCAGGAGGCTGTGCCATCCCAAACTGGTCCAGCTGTATGGCGTCTGCCTGAAGCACCGCCCCCTGCTGATCGTGGCTGAGTTCATGGATAACGGCTGCCTGCTGAACTACCTGCGGCAGAAGGGCGGAGCTCTGAAGGAGGCGTGGCTTATGTCCATGTGTCAGGATGTCTGCGAAGGGAATGGAGTACCTGGAAGCTCACAGCTTCATCCACAGAGACCTGGTGAGGCTCCAGCAGACCGACAGGGACGCTAAAGCTAGTCGCTGCTTAAGAAAAGGAATGCTAATGGTAGTCGCTAGCTCTAGCACAGAAACACTAAAGCCAGTCGTTAGTTTAAGCACAAGGACGCTAATGCTAGTTGCGGGCTTAAGACCAGGGACGCTAACGCTAGTCGCTAGCTCAAACATAGGAATGCTAAAGCTAGTCACTAGCTCAAGCATAGGAATGCTAAAGCTAGTCACTAGCTCAAGCTTAGAATGCTAAAGGTAGTTGCTAGCTTCAGCATAGGAGCGCTCAAGCCAATCCCCACTGGAGAAATTATTCTGTTAGGCTCTAGGGGGCAGTGTAGAGTCTCCTTGACCAAATGTAACGTTTAGAAGTAAAAGAAACACAGAAGATATTTACTGGATGCCGTGTGGAGGAGGCGGGTGGCTGGAAAAACCTACTTTGACCTCATGGACGCGTCCAGCATAACTCAGGCTTTATGTTGTCATCAGTGTTCCACAGCTACAATGACAGTCAAAGAGCAGTCAAACCACTGATTACTTTATTTCAAAAGTAACTAGGTAAATTGCATGTTAGATTATTAGTTACATCCTGCAACATAAACTTGAAAATGCCAATACCAACTTTATTGGAAGCAGATTATGAATAGTAACTTCAGAAATATTTTATAAAGTCCTTAATATCCGTTTAAATTATGTTTAAATTATGTTTAATATCTGTTCTTTATGTGTTTGTTCTGTTTTATTCAGGCAGCCAGAAACTGTCTGGTTAACGAGAACAACGTGGTGAAGGTCAGCGACTTTGGGATGACCAGGTATGACACTTTACTTCCAGCCTTATAAAGAATTTTAAAAATCATTAGTAATGATAAAAATTTAATTTAAAAATAAATAAATTTATACAATTTAAATGAGTAACACGTGCTGGGTTTTGTGTGACCTTTTATTTTTTCTTGGTATGGCTCTAATACTCTGTCATATAAACATTTAGATTAGATCAGTTATAATTATTTCTTTCCTGAGCTTTGAGCGTTTCTTTTAAACCGACTGCAGGTACGTTTTGGACAACCAGTACACCAGTTCCAGTGGCGCCAAGTTCCCAGTGAAGTGGTCTCCTCCGGAGGTTCTGCACTACAGCAAATACAGCAGCAAGTCAGACGTGTGGTCCTTCGGTGAGAGACCTTAACCAATCAGCA
This sequence comes from Xiphophorus hellerii, assembly GCF_003331165.1. Lineage (NCBI taxonomy): Eukaryota > Metazoa > Chordata > Actinopteri > Cyprinodontiformes > Poeciliidae > Xiphophorus > Xiphophorus hellerii. Next base: position 27,360,461 of record NC_045685.1, read on the forward strand.
GCTGATCGCCGTGTTGCCCTAACGCCAGGAGTCAGAGGTCACTGATGTGTTTGTGTTCAGGCGTGGTGATGTGGGAGATCTTCTCCGAGGGTCGAACGCCGTTTGAGAGCCGCTCCAACTTGGAGGTGGTGAACGATATCACCAGAGGGATGCGGCTGTACCGGCCGCACCGCGCCTCCCAGCCGCTGTACGCCATCATGTACCGCTGCTGGCACGAGGTACCGACCCGCTTCATCCTCACCGAGAGAAAATGGTTCAGAAAACGCTGGGTTCTGGTGTTTTAGCTTTGAATAGCTTCGCTGACAGGCCAACTGCTTTTAGCACAGCGTAAAAACAACAATAGTCTTTTTCAGCGTCCAATCAGATTGTTTGTTGAAGCAAAAATGAACCTCCAGTGGACCAAGAGAAGCAGCTCTGTCATCCTTTGTTTGGTTTTCTAAAAATATTTAAACAAATGGCAAGAACAAGGCAAGTAAACCGACCCTACATCACCAGGGGGCCCCAAGAACATCAAGCTAGCATGAAAAAAACAACATATATATTTAACTAAACGCTATTACACATGGAAAAACAATTTCTACATTGTTTTCATAGTTGTGTAACAATTATTATTAATAATAATTAATATCCTTCTGTTGATTTCTGCTGCTACTGTTGGGAAAATACAAGCTAACTTGTCTATTTGCTAACTGTAAATCTAGTATTTATCAGCTGGTGTTACTTTCAAATAGTTAAAATAAGATAATGCACTTAAATTCTACTCTGCATTTCAAAATGCAAATCATTTTTTTGTAGTTAGCTACTCCTGTAAGGTTAAAATTAACAGCCATCACAACACTGGTATGATGAAAGCTAATTACAAATTATGCTAATAATACGCACAAAACGTAGCTTAGAAATGCTAAAGCATCTGGTGTCAACATGTTGGTATGGGGACCCCCCCCCAGAAAAAACTGCTTAGGCCCCCCAAAAGGCTTTGGCCGGCCCTGTACACAACAAACAAACATCCAGGGATGTTAATTAGACAAATACATGTAAACAATTAGATTTGGAAATTGGCCTTTTCATTGATAAAGTCTGTTATTGATTTAACATATTAGTCCCACGTCCTTAACAAATCGAATGAAGTAACTCCAGTGACCAGTTTAATTTTTGTATAAGTGTATATTTTTATGTTATATATTTTTTCTAACCTCTTTTCTCCTCATTTTTCTTGGTCTTATAGAAACCTCAGGGTCGGCCGGCGTTCTCTGAAATCTTGGAGGAAATCAGAAAACTGGCAGAAAATCCAGACTAACACAAAGATGCTATTCTTTTACCTCTGAATATCAAACTGTTTTTAAACGCATATGTACAAATAAAACATGTTTTATTGTTGTATATAGATGTATAAATTAAACTTACCTATGCCGGTGCTTTAAATCATTTATTTATTTTGAAATATGCAATAAAACCAAAAAGAGATTTAAAATTTTAAGCTGGTTCTTGTGAAGTTGGTTTTATACATATGAAGCTTCTGTTTATATTAATGTACAGACTGTTAAATACAAACTAACAAAACTATGTATGATTGTTTATGAAGCATGAATGAGTGAATAAATGTCACTTTAAATATTTATGCTGTGACTTTCTCCATCTTTTAGTTACAGGGCTTTGCAAAGTGAATTAAAGTGTATATTTCAGAGGAGGTGCAACAATGCCCAATTTCTGGTCTCTGTTTGAATTTTTGAGGATTGTAAACAAATCTTAACACCAAACTTTGAAAAAGTCGATAAGGAGACAAAATAAAGGTTTCTAGACTAGTTCAGTTTTATTTAATTCTATTTAAATCAATCTACTGTTCTCAAGCAGCAGGGTTGTATGACAGAACTCAGAAATTGGGATTATTTCCGTCCAGCATTGCCATCTGCTGGACATTTAGGAGAAAAAATGTTTAGTTTTTACTAGAAATGAAGGAATGGCTGGATATTTGTATTCATTTGACATTTTTGGGACTAAAAAGATCCTCCAATAGCTATAAAATGCACTTTTCCAACTTGGAACACTAATTCATTGTAATGATCACTAATTCAAATAATGGAACACTCATTATTTTTTTTTATAAATAATTTTTTTTCTTCACTATAAAAATTTTTATTACGAACAAGTAGATTAGCCCGTGAAAGGCAAAGGGATTAGCTAAAAGGCTAAAATAACCTGACCGTTACCGTTTCAAAGCCGCTAAATTGGGCCAGAATTTGGTACTTCTTACATTTTCATGCTATTACTTGTGACGAATAACTAAAATATAGTTTTCCACAAATGTTAAATTGAAGGGAAGTTGTTTAATGAATCAGTTTATTACACATTTCAACAGGAACAGCCGTTTTTTCTTTCTTTCTCGAACTACGTCACCACCGCAGGGCGGGAGGGGAGTGTTGCCGTGGCAACGCGTCGGTTGAAACACTCGCCGCTGCGTGGCCGTGTTCTCAGGTGACTCTGACACGTTCCCACACACACCGAAGACACCGATACTCAGGTGTTCACGTTGATGGAACAGATTAAAGCGACAAACTGAGATCAACCGCTGAGGTCGGCGACGTGGTGAGTTTGTTTTTGTTGTTTTTTTTCCTGTTTTAGTCCATAGAACCTTCATTATGGGGTTTTAGGACACATAGTCACTTATTTTTGCCTTATTTTATAAATCTGTTGTCTAAAAATCAGTTTTTAACTGTTATAAATAAAAGAATATATATATATAAAAGAGTCATTGTCAGGGAAAATTCTTTGTGATGTTCATTTGGTACAAGATATTCAAAAGTAAAGTCTTTACTTTGTATTTTTTATTGTTGTAATTTTAGTGTATTTTTTCTAGATTTAGTTCATAAATCAAATGTAATAATGATGTACAAAATAACAAATATGCATTAATGTTCACCATAATTTCCAATGAAAAGTGCTGTATTTTCTTAATTACTGAAATTTTCTTTATTGACCTGGTCCATGTTAGTGTTTTTCTTAGATTTTATTGAAATGGAAAATGAAAAACACTGAATATGAATTAGCTGTTACTAAGAAAAGGCTGAAAGATACAAATTGACATTTGTTTTTTTATTACCACTTCTAATCTAAAGCTCTAGAGTCTTTAGTTTAGAAAACGTTATGGTTCAATAACTCATTGGTCAGTATTAAGTAGCAAACAAAAACATTAATCAGAATGCAGTTATATTAATAAAGCAATTATATTAATAAGTAAAGACGAGTGAAAAAGCAGCTGACGTCCAAAAATAAAATCTTTGGATGATTCTCAAAGTCTTTAGAGTTTGTGATCAAGACTAAATTAAACCATAAAAAGAAAGTCCTTAAAAGTTGGCTTTTAAGGACTAAAATACTAAAATAAGGAGTGAAGCAAGGTGCTAACATTGCTTCAGTTTGCTTTTTTAATTTAATTTGATACAAATAACTTGAAAGGTTTGTTCTGTCCTTTCAGAGCAAAACTTTGATGGAGCGGTACGAGTCTCTGGGTCCCGTCGGGGAGGGCAGTTACGGTACCGTGCTCAAGTGCCGTCATCGACACTCCGGTCGCTTGGTCGCCATCAAGAAATTCCTGGACTCGGAAGATGATGAGGCAGTGAAGAAGATCGCCCTCAGGGAAATCAAGCTGCTCAGGGTACCTGCCAATCATCCCATCGACCATTCAGTCAATGAATAACTGAGCCTGAAACCTGAGTGCTGCTGAAACACTGAGATGATCAGCCAACCACAAGACAAACAAGCTCAAATTCTCACCAACTAACCCGTTGTTTTGAGTTGGTTGTGATGTTGTGAAGGCCTGACCCGTTAAAAAACCTTTGACTGGAAACCATGATGGTCAAAGTGTTAGTTATAGTAAAAGACAAAAACTACATGCATCTACATTCTCTGCTCTCTTTTGAACCTCACAGCAACTGCGTCACGACAATCTGGTGAACCTCCTGGAGGTGTGGAAGCGCCGTCGTCGCTGGTACCTGGTGTTTGAGTTCGTGGACCGGACGCTTCTAGATGAACTGCAGCAGTGCTCAAGCAGATTGGACCTTAACACCTGTCGGCAGTACTTATTCCAGGTCCTTAGAGCTGTCAACTTTTGTCATCAGCAAGATGTAAGGAATACTTTCAAAGCTTCTTTTTAACATGAGCAAAAATGGCATCAAGGATCATTAAATTTACTCCACAGGTTCAGAGGTCCAGGCTAGTGTTTATCATCAAGACTCACAGCTTTACAATCACAAATTCAATTATTTTTCCAATAAATATGTCATGGAAATATGCGTGACCCTGTGTTTGGAATAACTTATCCTCATTAGGTCATCCATCGTGACATCAAACCTGAGAACATCCTCATCTCTCAAGAGGGTGTGGTCAAACTGTGTGATTTTGGCTTTGCCCGAACCATTGCATCGCCCTCTGAAGGTGGTGTGTATACCGACTACGTAGCCACTCGTTGGTACAGAGCTCCCGAACTGCTTGTAGGGGACATCAAGTATGGAAAGTAGGTATTTCTGCACTGCTCTAGTTTCCTGTTGGATGTTATGAATGCCAAGCAATAACTGGTAGGTGTGGTTTGTATGTGTAGACCGGTAGATGTTTGGGCGCTGGGTTGTGTGTTAATAGAAATGCTGACCGCACAACCTCTGTTTCCCGGAGACTCCGACCTTGACCAGATATACCACATTGTCAGATGTTTTGGTAAGCTCTTACAGTAACCTAATCAGGATATCGATTCATATTCATTTATTAATAAATTCTCCTTGGCTCCAGGTAACTTGACGGCTCATCACCAGGAGTTATTTTACAGAAATCCAGTCTTTTCTGGAGTTAAACTACCTGAATGTTCAAAAATTGTCCCACTGCAACAACGCTTCTCCAAAGTTCCACCAACTGCCCTTGATCTGGCACAGGTATTCCACAGTTTGGTTATCAGTTAATGCCAAAGACAATCCAACAGTTCAAGTCAATGAAGTATTAAGTGGAAGTTCTTTTTTGGTATTGTTTAAGTGACCAAATCATTAACATAATTTGTACCTTCATTTGTTGCTCAGAAATGTCTAGAGATGGACCCAAAAATACGAGCTCAGTGTTCAGACCTGTTAGAGCATCTTCTGTTTACTCAAGACTCTTTCAACATCAGGTATACTTTACCTTTGTTTTGTGAAATAAGTCTCAAATCCTAGAATTTATCTTCTAAATAGTCAAAAACTTCTGCATCTTTCTTTGTGTCTGCACAGATTTTTAGATGAGCTGAACACTAAAATTCAAAAAGACCACAGAGAAAACTCTACACTTCCCAAAATACCCACGACACTGCCAGAAAAAGATAAAGGGGATGATAAAAACTGCAAAAACAAAGACAAGAAACAATCGGAACAAACTGAAGAGAAAGTTAACAAGGATAAGACAGAGAAAACAAAGGGAAAGCAACCGTCCAAGCTGTCTAAAACTATTCATACCACCAATGAATCTTTTGTGACCAAACAACCGAAAACATTTGGTAACAAGGACATCTATCACACAGAGCAGTTTTCAATGAAACCAGAGAAAACACCTGGTTCAGAGTTAAAGGAGTTTGAGATTTTAAAGTCAACTAAAAGCTGTCTCTCTGACTCATCAGATGTCACCAAGAAAGCTGTAAGCTTAAAGAAGAAAACTTCAGTAGCAACAAAACCTGATGTGTCTCTAGACTTAAGTAAAGACTACCTTCAGAAGGCCAAAGTCACAGACTACAGTGACCTGGACAAAGAGAAAACCATGAAGCTCCTTGGGGAATCATCTAAATCTGAGACAAACGAAGAGTTTGTGAGGAACTCAAGCAACCCCAGCTTAAAAGTTTGTAAATTATCTAAAATGTCCGTCAGTGATGGTCGAAGTTTAAATTTATCCCCAAAAACCGTTTTGGAATCGGACACAAGTGTAACACCTACATATCCTCTACCATCCTTCAATGACTTTACTACCCCAACAACGGTCGATGTCACAAAGTCGGGAAAGACAAGTTTGACATCAAAGTTTCAGATTGAGTTATTAGAAACTAATGCAAAGCACGACTTCCCTGAATGTCCAAAAGCCAAACAAAAAAGCTTCAGGAAATCCCAAACTACCTCAACTAGTGGCCAACACACTCATAACACCTCATTCAGTCCTTCAAGGGCTGCTGCAGATCTTTCCAAACAGTCATTTACACCTGTTACGGAAACCAGTGCTGCCCACAACCTGTCCACCCTACCTCGGGGAATCTCACTTTCAAAAACAAAGACTCTTTCAAAAGACAAGGAACCCACTGATGACCAGGATGTTAGGAAGTATCACAGATTCTTGAAGCTGAATCCAATGGCAGAAACTCCAACTAAACCTATTTGGTTGGCCCAAGATTCAGATGGAGAACCTGATTCATCAGAGCATTATTTTTCTAATTGGCAAAACAACATGATTGCAGCAGAAGAAAAAGTTACCTCAACGCTTGTGCCAAATGAAAACTTACCAGTGGAAAAAGCTCTGACATTGTCAGTGCAAGAGAACCAAGAGGATTCAGCTATTTCTGTGTCCATTAGTTCAACAGCTAATGCCTTAATGAATAAAGCCTTAATGCTTCCTGAAAGGTCACCTATTGACAAAAGGAACAATAGCAATCAGGAGTTCAAATTTGATGCAAAGTCTTTGAACATTTTTCACCTTAATCAGAACCCAACAATGTCTCAATTGTTTGGTGATCACACAAGGTTCTCGGTGAACCCCAAGAATCAAAAAACTGCATTTACTCCAGATGGAGGGAAGAAAAGCAATAAGCTAGAAGGAAACAACACAAATATGTCCTCTGATTTGACTTCAGTCATGTCTATGGATCACAAAGCTTTGACGAGAAGTCTTATCCTTCACGAAAGGGACTCTACAGACACTGATGAATTTAATCACAGTGTAGCCCGATCATGTACACCTTCTCCTCCTCCTGCACCTGTTACCAATCTCCTTCACCTCCCTTCGTCTTCCAGAACCCTTACCCCTTCCATCTTTGTCTCCAGTGCCAACAGGCCTGCTGCCAGCGATCACCTTCAGGGAGGAAGTTATCATACCGGGACCAACAGTCTTTGGTAGTTCTCAATGTACTTGCCTTTGAAATTTTGACCCAGCTAAGAATAATTCACCGATATAAGCTAGATTTGTTTGACCCTCCAACCCTTCAAAGGTCTTAAGAAAAACCTTTCGTGTTGTCCAAAAAGCTTGTGCGCAGTCTAGCAGGGTATATGTTACCTTTTTTGTGTAAAGTTTCGTGAACTGACGGTCTAACGGGACATCCTCCTCCTGCTATCCCACTGTCTGATCATGACATCTGTCACGCAGTGGCCGGAGGAGCCATTGTCTTAGTGGGAGGGTTGAATATGCAGTTCCTGTCTCAAGAACTCCTGAAATGTTTGTCCAGTAGTTGAAAACATTAATCTGACTTGGCCGGTTGGACAAAATCAAACTTAGATGCCTTTTTAAATGTCGCCTAGCTAGACTGCTAGGTCAGTCCAACTGTTTTTGTTAGACTGTATTTATATATTGATTATTTTGTGTTTTTGTAACTTGATTTTTTGTGGTTTTATCAATGTAAAGTCAATATTTCTAGCCAAACTTACCCCAAAGCTAGCATTAGCAAAGTTGAGAGAACGTTTTTTCAGATTCATAAATCTCTCACAATCCAAAGAGTCTTGTTGAACAGTTGCATAAATGTTATACATGACTTACGGCTTGCTGTTCCTCTTGCATGTTGTAGGAATTTAGTTAAACCAATATGTTATGGTCATGGTCGACAGGACCAACAGTTTGGACTGAACCAGGCCACAAGGTCCTTCACCTTGCAGGTTGTAGTTTGAACTGGTGTCTTTCTTGCTTACAGCCAAGTAGGATATTTCTAATAACTTATATCAACTGTTTCTGTCTCTCTAGGCCCGAGAAAAGAGTTTTGTAAGTGAAAGGTCTAAAAACATCGTCCATTTCCCAGATGTAAGAAACTCCGTGTTGCTCAGTGGAAAAGAAGGTATGGACACATTTTTGCAAACTCTTTCTGTCTGACACTAAATCTGATCACTTTTCTTTTCTATTTTAGGTTAGTTGTTATTACAGATTTTTGAAGTTACTTTCTTTAAGGACATAAGTTTACAAACACCTACATTATTAGGTCTTCAAGCAGTTGTAAGCTTCTGATACGTTAATACACAAAACATTTGAGTTATGTGGATGTATTTCCTTGCGCCTGGAGGTGACATGTCCATCTGTTCAAACAATTAAATGGAAGTAGAAACATGGGGATGTTCAGCAATCACTTTGTTCAGGTAGGAGAGGCGTTGTGAATACCAAAGATAGTGAAACTTGCATATCAAACCCAGAACAAAAGCATAAAACTGGAAACAGACAAAATAATTTAACAAACCGCTCAGTGGAAACGAAGCATTAGAGGAAAACTATTAGAAACCACATGTAATTTAAGTTTAATCAAATAAAACTTTTATTATTGTTTTATAAAGTGCCTAATTCACATCTCCAGCTGTACACCAAACCTTGCCAGAAGTGAAATAAAATGTTTAATGTCTTCTCAGCTAAACAGAGCAAAGGTGCTACCAAGGAACAGAGGACAGAAAAGACTCCAGTCTCACTCAGTCCACCATCAGAAGGACAATATGGACAAAACTTCAACACAAATGCGCCAAAACAGATGGAGTAAAAGGAGTTCCCCCTCCCAAACTGATATACTGATTTTAATTTTTTATTTTTATTATTTAATCATGGTGATGTAAACACTGCTGAACTATACTTCAAATACTGACTTTAAATTCCTAAAATGTTAAACTTTGAGTATGAGAACACATTTATAGTTATCATTTCCTTTAACAACCTTTAATTATTGAAAACTGTTAATGAATTATTTATTTTGGTATTTTCGTGGTAAAACACAACACAGGAAACTTTAAAACAATGAATGCAACTTTTTCCCCAAATAAATCAACAATAAATCAGCTGTAAAATCATGTTTGGGTGTGTCTTATTGGTCACAGGTATAAAAACGGAAACTTCTGTAAACTTTAAGAAATCCAACCCATAAAACAAACTCATTACAACAGTTGAGTACACTGACAACTTTCCCACTGGTTTCTGTATTTAGCATCAGTCTTAAGTTATTTAAGAAATAAACAAGCTCATGGTTTAATCCTACGACTCATCACTTGAATCTTCTGATGTAATGGCCCTAAGTTTCCAGGCTGGCGCTGACTCCTCACTGCTCGACATCACATTCAGGCTCCTGATTGGCTGAGAGCCAGCCGAACGCCCTCTGGTATTGGCCAGCAGCTGGTAGAGGAGTCTAAGAGCTTGGTTGGTGTTGTGGTTTCTGATTGGTCCTCCAGCAATTGGTTGTTCTCTGATTGGTACCTTGGTTACCGGCTTCCTTGCCGACGATTGGACCACGGACCTTTGGGTTGTGACGACCTGCTGTAAAGTTTTACAAATAAAATGTTTACTCCTCTAACAATGATTTAACACATACTAGGTTATTAAATCTGATGCTGTTTATTAATTTCAGGTCAGTCTTATGAGAAGTGGGCAGAGTGGTTATAGTTTTTCAAACTCGTGATCCAGTTTTGTGGTTATATCTAAGCAAAAAGCAAAACGGTAATTTAAATCAAAACAAACAGCAGTATTGTATAGTTTAATGCTTTATTCTAAAGTATTAATTGTAGGTAGGATGTTAAAACGGTGGCCATCTTGAAACCATAGATCCTGGACACCTGATTTTAATTTTGGTGGCATTGAAAATGTGTTCATGGTTATCCTGACTGTTATTCTCCACATAGTAATCAGTGATTATCTATGGGATCCAATATGGCAGCCAGAACAAACAAAGATATATTATTCTGTATCTGTCTGTATGTGCTAACCCTACAACGAATTCCACCTCAGAAAATATTTGTTCAGCTTCTAAATCTCAATTCAAATAGTGTGACACTTTGATATTAGAATACTTTGATACCAAACAAGACAAACAGGATGTACAGGTCTTGATTGGAAGGTTTCACCGGGCTCAGCACCGTCTGGTTTCTATCTTACCTTTGCGGTGGCAGGCCTGGTTGTTGTTGGACTGATGTTAGATCCCGTGTCAAAAACCTTGCAGGTCTCATCAACAGGTGACCCGTCAATCTCTGGAAGCTCAAATTCCAACAAAGGCTGATAAGACTCAACTGTCAAAGAGAAATTAGAGGAATGTTGGTTTTTGCAACGGATAGCAAGGATCAACTGCCTGAAACTCTTCAGTTTCTTCTTTAGTTGTAAACTCTTTCCTTTGACTCTTCTGCTGCAGACCATACCGATCCATTCACTCCAACCCTGTTCAATCCGCCTTAATACAACTCTGCTTACTTTGTCTAGAAAATCTGGTTCATTTGGGGAAATGTGAATGCATAACTGAACTCTGGTTTGCCTACAAAACTTGGTCTAGGTTTGGTTGAAGTGAACTCTGCTGCGGTTCAAATGCATATGAGAACGCTAAGCGGACCAGAGGCCGCTCCAAAATCAGGAGTAGGATTACAAAGCAGGGAATTCTGGGTAAATACAATCAAAACAAACGTGATAGTCTAGCTGTAGCTATGGCTTGTGATTTTTTACCAAAGACAAAAGAGAAAATCACAGCCATTTAGAAAAAAACTCATTTTACGATAAAAAGTTTTGCCGCTAGGTTGAGGTGGTTTTTTGGCCACATCAAAATTGGCTAACTTTGTAAAACTGCAATAAAAACTTTTTTTTTTTTTTTTTGCATCACCTGACTTACTACTGGTTCACATCATGAATATTAAGACAGCATGTAGTAGGAGGATAATGGCGTGGCATGTTTTTAATGACTTATTGCGTTAAGCAACTTATTTACATGTGATTTTAATTGTATTTTTTTATTTATTGGAAACAAAGAAATTGCAAAATTGTGTATTTTTTGACATCAGTGGAAGATTGATCGCTCCACAAGCAGGAAGTGGACTACAGCGCAGGGCATTTTGGGTAAATTCAATCAAAACAAACACGTTAGCCTAGCGCTAGCAGAAAAAAACGGTTTGACAAAAGAGAAATCCTATAGCCGCTAAAATCTGATGCCGCTCCATTTTTGTTTACATTTTGTGAAGAAGGAAGATGCCCTCAGTGTCTTCTTCAGAGGTTTTTGTGTCGTTTCCTTAAGCGGTTCTTGGTGCAGCGCCCCCACAGGCGAGGAGGAGAACAGGGTTTTCTAAGAGTTCGGATAATTTGACAGTGCAGTGTGAGATGGAGAACTGTAGCAGCTGAAAATGTAACAAATGTTACAATTTTTCTCCCAGATTTAACCCAGTCTACCAGACTAACAGGTGAGAAACACTCTGAGAGTAATGTGTAATTTTTTTTTACTTGTTTACTGCCAAATATTTGAAAAAATTTTTATTGGATCTATAACTTCTCTGCTCTGTTTGTATGAAGGTGTCTTTGCTGCCATCTGATCTGTCAGTCTATGCTGCATTATTTATAACAACAGCTCTGAGGTGTTTTTCTTTGGTCTCCATCTTTTGTTGCCACCTGAGCTGCTATAAACACATCAAACGATGAAATTACAGCCTGATGCCCAACATGCTGAATCATCCTGTCTGTTTCTTTCAGCTAAAAACAAAACATTTTCTGAGAGAAAAGCTATTAAAACAACGCTGAGTGAATCTGCACTCACCCGGGATCCAGTTGTTGCTGTGAACTTTGAGGAAAAACAGGAGGAAAATGATGGATGAAGCAGAGAAACAGGGAGACATGATGACTGCAGAGGAAGGTGATGAAGAGTGAAGGAGGCAGAGAGGGAGTGGAAGTGAAGAGGAGCAGGACGGCGTCTAGACTTTAAAGGTTACTCAGAGCAAGTTTGTGGCTCAGAGTTACAACAGAATAAAATCCTTCCTGCTTTTCCCTGGGAATCTCTGAGCGACTTAATCCCAGGAATGTTTCACAATCTCTCTGTAGCTTTTACTTGTTTTCATCAGAGTCGGCTGGATTTTTAGTAAAAAAAACATAAATTTAAGCATGTTTTATCAGATCGATGTTTGTTCAATTAAAGTAGGACAAAAATATTAACATTTATTGAGGAAAAATAGAGTCTGGAAACAGGTTTCCTCCTATTTATTATGATTTGGGATGGAGACAGTTGGAATTCCCCAAACATCTCCTCCAATAAAGTTTGAACCGTCTTGCCAAACCTCCCAGCAGCAGCAGCAGTTTTGTGTAATTATATTCCAGCCCAGATTAGCTGCACATTAAGCCCAAAATCTTTGTTTGATCTCCAGAGACGAGGTTTCCAAAACACTTCACATGTGAAAGCCAGGTAGAGGATTTATACGACGGCGTGTCAGGGCCACAGAACAGAAAGGAGCACTACATTTAAGTTATAAAACTCAAAGATTTACCAGGAACATTTTAGAAATTTCTGAGTTTCGAAAAGTTGAAAGTTTGCTAGAAAAAAAAATCTAAAATTTTGAGAGTAATCTCAGATATTTTCTAGAAAAAAAAACAAGAAAATTTCAGTTTGAAAAGTCAGAAATGTGCTAGAATTTTTTTATATATATATAGCAAAAAATCAGAAATTTTGACATTCATTTCTGAAATATTCTAGAAAAAAGGTGGAAATTTCTGTACTCAGAAACGTAAAAAAAACATGCTAGAAAAAAATCTGAAATATTGATATTAATCTCACAAATTTTCTAGAAAAGTTGAAAATATTTGAATTTTGAAACTCAAAACATTTCCAAAAATCATAAATTTTCTACTTTTTAAAATGAGGAAAAAAAGATTTATCTCAAAATTTCTGATTTTTTTTTTCTTTTCCTTGCAAACTTTTGACTTTTCAAACTCAGGAATTCCCATATCTCTTCTACAAAATTAATGAGGTCAATCTCAAAATTCATGAGGCTTTTCTAGCAAATGTTTAACTTTCCAAACTGTAATGGCTGAAGTTTTTCTAGCAAATCTCTGGAATTAATCTCAAAATGTTTTTCTTTTCTAGCAAATTTTTGACTTTCCAATGTCCATTGTTTACTGCTATAGCCTGAATGTGTACATTGTTCATAAACCTGAGAAAAATCTTTACACCACAAATAAAAATGGTTGCACAAACCAGCCATAGTGTCTCCTTCACTCAACCCCTCCTGTCAGATCAGAGCTAAGCCTTGTTATTTGGGGTAATCTGTGGGAATGAGTCAGTTTCAGGTTTTGATTTGGTTAACAACACCTTTAGGGAACAGTAATTCATTCAGATTACACGTGAGGATTTCCCTCCCACATATTTACAGAAGCAGCTCTCCCATTATTAATGTGGATTTCCCCACAGCACAGCAGGAGAAATGTCTGTTTACATCAGGCTTCACCTTCATCATGATCCCCTTCCATTTTCTACTTTTACCAAAATAAAAGGCATTTTAAAGCTGACTGTAAACCGGGAAGTGTCCCAATCTAGTAAACTTTGTAAAGGTGTTCAAATTAAACACCTGGGCTTCTTCGACAGCCCCACCTAGAGGTCAATAATGATAATATTGAACAGGCTCTGATAAATTAGCATTTTCCTGGTGTGCAAATAAAGAAAGATAATTCATTGTTTTGTGTTTTTATCACCGGCTTAGATAAAAATGTCCTGCTGTGATTAGGATACTATCAGTCAAAAATATTTGAATTACTATTTTCTGTCTTCATATTTCTTTTGTTAATTTTTCTGAGAAATCTTTTTGGGCAGATGTTTAAACAATTCCTAAGTTAACAGTTGAAATTAACGTAGCAATCTCCTGTTTAATGTAATTTCTGACGCATTCGTTTGCTGTTTGGCTAAATGTTAAGGGGCCTTGAGACGTGTTATGCTTTTTGTTACGTATTTCCAAATAAAACAACCGGTTAGCTTCGGACGTGTTAGCATGTTACATCTGTTTGGACTTCTCAACACTAAAATTACGGTCGTGTGTGACGGATTTTCAGTCCAATACAGACAGAAATATTTATATAGTTCGGATTTTGAGTATCAGCACACAGGCGTTTACCTATTACAGATTATTTGGTTAACAAAAGCCCGATTAAAACACAGCGAGCTAACCGTTAGCTTCATTAGCAGAGGTTGCTATCAGGGCTAACGGTTGCTACGTTACACAAATTGACTTGACAGAGAAAATCCTGTATCATATCTCCTCTTTTGGCTTCGCTTAGGCCAAAATATAAAGTAAATGATAAAGTTAACTTTCTTTTTTTTTACTATTTAGTAAAGATTGAATTTATTTTTGTTTAAATAAAAGCTTAAAAGGGTCAAAGAAAAAAAACCAAATGATATTAGAATTTGTTGCTTTTGTTTTGCTTCATGTTCACTGGGATGACCAGGAACAACAAGCCTGACCTGAGTTGGCCTTTTATGGGGGAAAAATAATATTAAGAGTTATTTAAAGAATAAACTTAGAATATAATCATATTTATTTTTAAACAAACTTTTCACATGTTTGTTTGCTTTAAAGGAACAGCTTTATTTCTGTAGAAAAAAATTACAAATACAAAATGATAAATTTACATGACTTTGAGCATTAAAGTGCAAAAATCAAAAATAAACCTACACTAATACAGCATGATGCAGTGATATATGGAGTGAGCACATGTTTTGCCTTAAAAACCAAACATTTTACAAAGAAGTTACCTGGGATAAACATGGCCGGTTTCAACAGATTAAACAACTGTAAATACAATAATGAACCAAATGGATGGAAAATAACATATTTTTATAACAAAATCATCTAAATTTTGGTTGCAGTGTTTCCAGGAGGCCTTATGTGAACTTCTTGATGAAGCGCAGTTTGAGGTATGCGATGGTGAGGAAGCAGATGGTCATGATGCTCAGAGCCAGGTGGTTCTGCCAGAGACCCCAGGTGGAGTGATCAACTCCCTGGTCCTTCAGGTAATCCTCACCTGACCTGCTCAACACACAACAGACATTACAATCAGTAAGACTGAGCTTTTAGGCATTAAACATTCCAGGTTGATCTGACGTTAAAAGGTAAATATATTCAAATTCATTGTTACTGTAGGTGTGGTGCTGGATCTATGATCCTATGGGCATTTTTCCATTAGAAAGACCCTAAGAATGTAATTAAAGTGCAAAAATCACATATTGAGTAACTTTGTAATACAAGGACACTTTATATAATAGTCAGAATAATAAAATATGACCAACAAATTAAAGAAACTATCATCTGGTTAAGATCAAAGTTAGTGTCAAAAAGGTTGACAAACGAGTAAAGGTGAAACGATTAACTGTGATTAATCAAAAATAGTCGTGATTAATCAGTTTTGAAAATACTCGTCAACTAATTTGGTAATTGATTAATCACTAACTGGGGCATAGAGACTCAAAAAAGTGAATTACACTCTGGTCATTAATTAAGTCAAAACTGTGCAAAGAATATAAATATATTACATTTAAGATAAAAATAAACTTTGTCCTCAAGTGTCATTGTTTTAGCCTCAGCTGGTTCTAATTCTGTTAAAAACGTACACTTTTCTATCCAATTATTAACTAATTAATTGATTATTTAAAAAAAACATGCCAGAAGTATTTTTTTAGCTGCAGATGCATCCGTTGCTACAAATGATCAAGCGATCGATGTTATCGCATTTTAGGTAATAAAAAGTTATTTATTATTTGTTTATTTGCATCTTTTATTAGTATTTCTAACATGATATAAAAAAGAAAAATATACCAATTTTTGTATCTGATTAATCAATTGTCAGAATAATCAATAGAATAAATCAATAACTAAAATAATCGTTAGTTGCAGCCCTAGAAAAAAGTAAACATATGGCTGCAGAGATGTTAATGTTGCTCCTAAAAGTTTGATTTTGTGTTTTTCTCGGTGTCTTACTGGGAAACGTTTCCTTCCAAGGTGAACTGCAGACCGGGGAACTCGTTTGCTTGCAGAGACTAAAAACCAAAAGTGAAGAATAATAATTAATAAATAAATACTGCATACACGTTAAAAATGTTCAATTCACAATTTAAATTTGAGCTGATATGGATGATTTCTGGTTTGTGTACTTACACTCAGTCCATATCTGGGTATACTGAGGTACTTCAACCAGGCGAGCCAGTTAACGATGGAGTTTACATTCACCAACAGACCTGCAAAGATCTGCACAAATAGTTAGATTTTAAATGTTTTTCACCTGTATTATTGAGGATACTTTCAAAATATTACAATACAGCCAGTAAAATGATAAACGAGATAAAATACTGAGTTAATGTAAAGTAATATGAAACTTCAAAAACTCTGTTAACAAAAGCTAGTAAATAAAAACATGTTGACCAAATCACATCACAGTGGGCCAAAGCTAATAGAAAGTAGAAAAATAAACAAATATTAATGGAAATAGAGAAAATGATACATCAGATCTTTAAAATTCAAGAGGAAAAGGTGATTTTTAGCAGATGACATGATGAATTACAGATTGAAACCACCAATTAATATTAAACTGACGGTTTTACACTTTAATTTTATAATTTACAAGTGGATTCTTGATGCTGTGCAATTAAAATACAGATTAACCTTCTTTTTCTTTTGTTCAATCCAAGAAATAATAAACGTGAGAAGAGTTGAGTTTCCTTCAAACATTTTAATTCATTATTAGCGACAAAATTGAGCAACTGTTTTAAATCTCTCCTCTGCAAGAACATTTAGTGTATTCTGAGCGTCGGTGAGTGTTTGTTTACCATCATGAAGACGCAGGTGATGGTCATGAAGATGTTGGCGATGGCCACCACCGTCTGGTCGGCCGAGATGGCCATGGCCATGGAGGTGGCGGTGTACGACACCAGAGCCACGCTGAACATGAAGGTGAAGAAAGCCCCCGCTGTCGGCTTCAGGCCTGAAACACACCGACCAGAACAGAACCTGAATCAGTACAAAATGATCAACTACAGCGAAGACATAACAAATATCTGACAAAATATTTAGCCTGAGAACTAAATCTATAAATTTGGTATAACTATGTATTTAGATATAGTTAAACATAGTTAATTATATTTAGTTAGCAGTCTAGATATCTAGCTAGCATTCAGACTTAGCTTGTAATGACCTAATATTAAAATGTTAAATATTTAGCCTGCTACCTATATATTTAAAGTTAAATATAATTAACTATATTTAACTAACTATAGCTAAATATAGCTATAGTTAGTTAAGCTAAAACAGGGTTCTGGTGGGCTGAGCTTGCTAACTTAGTTAGCAAGATAAACTTAGCTTGTTAACTAACCATTTAGTTAGCAAGATAAATAGTCAGCTAACTAAATGATTAAGCTGAATATTTTGCTCGCTAACTAAATATTTAGTTGCCATGCAAAATATTTTTAGCATGCAAACTAAATATTTACCAAGGTAAAATCTGTTTGCTAATTAATATTCAGTAGACAAGCTAAATATTTAGCTTACAAACTCAATTTTTAGTTAGAATTTAAATAGAGTTAGCAAACTAAGTATAAGATTCACTAATCAAACTTTAAAATTCATAAATGAATTGATAACATGGTGAAAATATGACATTAACTCCCCTTTTCTCTGATACACATTTAGAGATACACATATGTGCTACTACACAGCAGCAGCACATACAGTCGTTCATGTTTTACTTTTAACATTTTAAATGTCATCAGTTCCAATTTTTCATTTCCCATGAAGACGCCACAAGGTTCAGTCCGAACACAATCCTTCATTTTAAATTTTACATGCTACGACTTCATAATTACAATAAAAATCAATAATCTCTCTTACAATCACAGTATTTTACCTACCGATCATGTAGTAGGCGACGCAGGTGAAGACGATGGCGGGGATGGTCCTCAGAGTGATGATGTCAGACAGGATCTTAGACAGGAAGTAGACAGAGAGTCTGTAGTAACCGCTGATGTATTCATGTCTGCAGAGAGAGAAATATGATAGCTTTCACCAGTAAACCTCCTCCATAAAGATAAATTATTTTACTCAGTTCTCAATCTAAATGTCTTTCAGGATCTAAATATGTGATTTTGTGAGTCAGACCCACATGAAGAGTTTCCTCTCTGTGATGAAGAGTTCAGCGGCCGACAGCGAGCTGAAACACTGATTCACCACGATGAAGAAGAGAGCGCCGGTCCTGAAAACACAGCAACACACAGAGACGAGATCAAATCAGGAAACAGAATAAAATCAAAACCACAAACCCGACTCTGGATTATAAAAGAGTAAAATGCCTGTTCTGGATCCCGCTCTCATCCAGCTGGACGTTGAAGAAAAGCGCTCCGACAACCAGAGCGAGGAAGAGCGTCACCGCTACCTGAAACGCACAATACAAACTCTGAACATTTCAAATTCAGAAGAACTTTGTGACTCAGAGCTGCATTAAGGAGTAAAACTGGCTTCTAAAACACAGAAACTTTATGCGTTTGAAAGTGCAGTACCCTTCTTGTCCAGCAGATGCTGCTACAGAACTTTACAGAAGTTGCTCAACCCATCAGAACCCCGTTTAGTTTAGAGAAGCGGTTGACCTGCGGTTTATTACCTGGGCGATGGAGGTTTGCGGGTTCAGCGCCAGGTTGCGGAACGTTCTCTTGAGAACCCATTTGAACTGGGTCAGGAAGCTGGTGTTGTAGGTGATGGTCCTGAACTGAGAACTCTTGGTTGTTGGCTTTCCCTGAAAAATCATTTCTAGAAGATATAAGGTAAGAAAATTACGTGAAAACTAACATTTCTCAAGACAAAGTGGCCTCTGTCAATGTTTCTACTAATAAAGACCATCTGGCATCATTAGTAATGATGTCAGTTAATCAATAATCTGCCTTTGTAGGGTCTTTGTCTCTCCAAAGGGTTTTGGGGGTAAATCTAATTTCTCTTGAACCTACCTAGCTCGTCTTTTGTCTGTTTGTAGTATTGGCAGTTTCTGTACTCCTCCACCAGGTTGTCCTCGATTCCTTTTCTGGACTTGGACATTGATTCTGCATCTTGTTGAGAGTCTGCAACAAGAAAAGCAACTTTTATTCAAACTAACTCAGACTGAGATCAACAGCTAGCCACCGCTTTTTCCTGTACTGAGAAGCAAGAACTTGAAATAAGATGCTTATTTTATTGCCTGTTTACACCAACCCTGTTCACTTTGACTTGACGAAGACCAAAGCATTCCAGATTTATTGTCTTGTTTCTATTGAGTGGTAAGACACGGGTCGGTGCGGTTTAGCACGCTCTTTTATGGTCCTCTGTCTCCAGAGGAGTGCTTTAACCACCAGTTGGGCAGATTAAACCCAAATATCTGACATGGCGTCATATTAGTGCAACGACAGACGTGACGACTATTATGTCTTGTCTTTGTCTCAAGCAGTAACATTTTTCTGTGCCCCAGTACCAGTAGCTCCACCCTAACCATACCGAACTGAACCACTGTCCTACGTCCTATTCATCAAGTCCTTAATTTCTGTTGAGGACTCACCCCAGGTGGCACATGTCCATCTCCTGGGACGTACCAGAAAGGGATTCTGATAAGTCCCAATCACACACCACTGTGTTTGTTTAGATTTCAAAGACCATGACCAATCATCCCTCATTAATGTAATCTAACTATATTTGACACCATATATTAGTGGGTTAACCATAATAATCGTGACTTTTTTTCAATAAAAGTAGAGAACAATCATAGTTATTTACTGGATTAAAGCCAAAGCACCTACCTTGTCCTTCCAGGCTGCTGAGGGTGACCGCGGTCGAGTCTCCGTTGATGACGTCCAGGAAGAAGTCAGCAGGGTTGTTATGAGCCTCACAGTGATATCCTGGAAGAAAAAACCCAAACTGAGCTAAAAAACATCCCTGCTGAATCAAAACAAGTTGAATATTTGATCCACTTTCTTACCAATTTCAGAGAAATACTCCAGCGCTTTCTGTGCCTGGCCGTGGTAAACCTGGATGTTTCAATTTCACCATAAAACAAAGTTATTTGGTTGTTTATTTTCACATTTAGGCCTCCTGGTTGGTCAGTAGATGTTGATTATGAGATATTTTGGTTATGTTGACCTGTTTTCCATTGACGAGCAGCGTGAGGCTGTCGAACAGGCGGTAGATGCTGTACCGCGGTTGATGGATGGACAGGATGATGGTGCGGCCGTGCTTCGCCATCCTACGAAAACAACATTTTGGAAATAAATTTAAGGCTCAGTTCTAAAACATTTGAGGATTTTCGGATGTCTCTTCTGGTTAAGAAACTCCTTCAAGTCCTCTAGAAAGTGGTTTACTGTTGGGTATCTCTGCTACCTGAGACTGAAAAACAAATGCTGATATAACGGTTTCAGATCCATCAATATTTATAAATGTTGATTAGATTTTTGTTTTAAATATCTGAAACTCTGGTAAACTGGTGACGTGACCTTTGCCGTTTCATCCACAGTTTCCATTTCACGCTGTTGTTTTTTATTTTTAAATGAGGCACAGCGGGGAAACGTAAAACCTCTGCGCCAGTTACTCAACAGGCTGTTGCTAGGTAACCAAAGTTGGGAGGGCGGGGGGACTTGAAACTGCTTCTTAGCCAGCAGGTTGTTGCTAAGCAACCAAAGAGTGAGAGAGTGAGTTGATTCCACCTACATTTAGATCAGACTTCAGCTAAATTATAATACCCGAATCTATTAATACTGATATTGTCTATCAGAATATATATTATTGATTTATATTGATCTGTGATAAGTGGAAGAAGATGGATAGTTGGGTGGATTATAAATAAATGAGTAACCAAACGTGACATTTATAAAAGTTCATAAGTACAGTATGTCATAGAGACGTGGAAGGTAGACTTCACTACCGCCTGACGTGAATCAGAACCACTTTTAAAGTTTACAATAAACCATTTTACACGTTAGTAATTTAACTCACAGCAAAATACAAACAATAAAATTAACAATGCTACTGGACAAATTGTATACAAAGTGTGTATAATACTCAAATGTGATTATAGGAATAATATTTCAATGTACAATAAGCTGGTCAAAGACAGACTCACTGATTTTTGTTATTAGAAACATATTAGTTTTAAAATTAACTTGTATTTTATTTAAAATCTTTCCTTTAATGTAGGGAATTATAAATACATGACAGGGCAGCACTTGTAGGAAACTTTACGTACTTAAACGAGGTAAATGTATAGATTTTAATCTTTTATGTAAATATAATTTTGTTGGATCCCAGTAAAAATAGATGTAGTTCTACTGCAGCTGAATCGGATCATAATAAGTAAATAAATCAATCAACAATAAAACCCAGTGTGGTCTAACTGGGAGAAAACCAGTGAGATGACTGTGTTGTTCACCTCTTCAGCAGCAGCAGCACAGAGTTGGCGGTGCTGGCGTCGAGCCCCGTGGTGGGTTCATCCAGGAAGAGGACGGGCGGGTCGATGATCAGCTCCATGCCGATGTTCGTCCTCTTCCTCTCCCCGCCAGAGATCCCGCGAATCAGCTGAGTCCCCACCTGAAACGCAGCAGGAAAATATCGTGGGTGATATTTACCACAATCAACCCAATAAACGTCAAATTTCCGTATCATTTGTTACTTTTTCTGTTTTTTCTCATCATGAATACTTTAACTTTTTATACACACACTGAAATGTGACAGTGCACATGCAACAAAAAGCTGCTCGCCAAGGATGACTAACATTGGTTTTAGCTGTAAAGTTGTCAACACACTAAATCTTAAATGTATGTATGATCTATAATAGAAAAAGGGACACAGTGCTTTGTTACTAATTGCCAACACTATGACAACTAGATAGCAAAGTCAGGAATTAAGTTAAAAAATAGTGATGGAAACAGAAGTCACCTATGCTAGCTTGACTTTGACAACTTAACATGTAGATGGGCTGTGGAATATTTTTAACAGCTCAGTAAAAAGAAAAAGGATCTAAACACCAACAATTGTGACAGATCATCAGTAGAGCAGGTGTTTAAATAAGCCAATCAACCACCGCTGTGTTAGATTAGCTAATAGCAGCGGTGGCTAATCTATCAATGCGATCACTTATTAATAATCGCAAAAATAAACATCAAGTCTGAAAACATAAAACTGTAACAGACTGAATGTTCTGTTCTTTGTGTGGGAAATGTTTGCATGATTTTTGGCGTACCAGATGCTTTTCTGCGTTATTTCTTCTTTGCTACTGAATTAATATGGATGCTGCCCTCCAGCATTGTGCGCATGATCAAAATTTCCATATGTAAACAATAATGTGCAACGTATCAATATTTTTATTCAAAGGGTTGTTCTTCGTCGTCCTCCGGCTCACCTTGGAGTTAGCGACTCGCCCCAGTCCCAGCTCCTGGATCACTTTCTCCACCTTCTGCTCCTTCTCCTTCTGGCTGATGGAGGACGGCAGACGCAGCGCAGCAGAGAAGGCGAAGTTCTGTCTGACCGTCAGGGTTCCCATCACTACGTCGTCCTGCAGACAGGAAGCCGCCGCTTAGAAAAACTCAAACTTACTTCAGCTGCAGCTGGATGCACCTTTATTTCTATCCTTGAATCGAACTTCCTCTGCTGCGACTTTGAGTTTCAAAACAGTTTATTTAATGAGATTTGGCCGAAGAAGCCGGTGGTATTGTTGCAGGCGGTCTCTTCCTTCCCTTGCAGGGGACATTCCCGAATAGAAAAACATTTCAAGTTGGCTTCCTGACTGCTTTCACCTACCTGCACCACATATCCAGACAGACATTTGAAGTTGGGAGGCTGCGGAGCGCCGTCGATCAGGACTTCTCCTGAAAGACCGGCAGGGTCTTTTCTGGCTGCCAAAACATCCAGGAACCTGAAGAAAAACCAGCAGCAGTAAATCAGCCTGGGTTTGACTCTAAAGCTACATTCACACCAGTGCTGTTTAGTCCACTTTAATTAAACTCTAGTTAATTTGGGGAGGTGTGAATGTTCAATCGAACTCTGGCGCCACCTACAAACCTCGGTCTGTGTTCGGTTGAGGTGAACTCTGGTGCAGATCGAATGCATATGACACCTAGTGAATCAGAGATTGTTCCACAATGCAGGAGCAGGCATGGGGCCCACAAGCGTAGGGCATTCTGGGTAAATAAAACCAAAACAAACACTTTAGCCTAGCGCTAGCAGGAGCAAGGTTTTTTGTTTTTTTAACAAAGACATAAGAGAAATTCTACAACCACTGAAATCTGACGCTGCTCCATTTTTGTTTACAATTTGGTTGGTTTGGCAATGCAGTGTGAAAGAGAACCACAGCAGCTAAAAATGTAACAAATGTCGCAATTTTGGTCCTTAATCAAACATTTGTTTCATTTCCAGCTGCTGCTTTCAAGGTGCATTAAACCAACCAAACCGTTTGAAAAACATGTTCCCGTCCTCGCCTGTGGGGGCGCTGCACCAAGAACCACAGAAGGAAACGACATGAAAACCTCTGAAGAAGAACCTGAGCCAACTTCCTTCGTCACAAAACGTAAAATCGTGTAGCGTCAGATTTCTCTGGTAAAAGACCGTTTCTCCCTCTGGCACTAGACTCTCACATTTGTTTTGGTTGAATTTACCCAGAATGCCCTGCACTGTAGTTTTCACTTTCTGCTTTCGGAGCGGTCTCCGGTCTGCTTGCCGTTCACATATGCATTCGAATCGCATCACTTCAACCGATCCGATACTGAGGTTTGTAGACGGACCAGAGTTCGATTACGCATCCACACCTCCCCAAACGAACCAGAGTTTCCAGACAAACGGACTGGCGTTGGACTAAAGCGGATTAAACAGGGCTGGTGTGAAATCAGCCCAGGAATGTGCAAGAATACAAAACATGTGAACCGGTTTATGAATGAGATGTTTTTATTTCCATCTGGTGTTCAGGAAACCAGAAGGAACATGTGGGAAATTTGGGAGCCATTTTCTTTCTCATGGAGTTAATCAGCACGAAGATTAAAAATTGGTCCAGAAAGTAGTTTTGTTCTCACGAACATGACATTATTCCCAACAATAAACACAAAAAATGTGATTAATTATAGAAATAATTCTGGATTTTGACCTCATCCTTATTCTGGTCTTTGTTAATAAGTTAAAAAGACGACTGAGGGAAGAACTTTAGAGCTAATTTTTGTCTTAGTTTAAGTAAAAAAACATGCAGGAAAGGTAAAAGTTTTATAACAAACATATGCAGAAGACTTACGATGACTTCCCGCTTCCTGTTGCTCCCATGATGGCGTTCAGGCCCGGCTTCATGAGCCCGCTGAGGAGAACCAAACATGAAAGGGACCGGTCATAAAACAGAACCCAGAGTCTCTAACAACACACTTCACACTCGCTTTAATTAGACCAAACAGTTAAAATGGTGAAATTATGTGAAAGTACAAATAAATGCTCCTCTGTGTTTTAAAGTTGCCTAACTTTGTATATATCTGAACAACATGCTAAAACAAAATACATAAAGAAGAAGGTTTTATTGTTACTTCAGTGCAACTCTGCAGAAAACAGTCAGCTCCAGTTACCTCATAATCCAATAAAAACTCTCTGCCCTTTGACCACAGAAAACATTTTATAACATTTAAACAGCTGAGATTAAACATAAAATGAAATTACAGTTTACGACGAGAAAAATGAGGATGATAAATCATAAAACCAAATTCTCAAGGTGGAAAATCGGCCTTATTCAGTAATGATTAGTTTAGAAAATGTGTACCACCAGACAGCAGTAAACAGATAAAACACGGGTTTGCATGAGAGCTCAGACTGACCAGCCTTTAACTCTGTCAATGATTAGACAGCAGCTGAACGACTCAGAACCGTCAGAACCTTACATGACAGCAAGACCGAAGTTTTCATGATATTAAAATCAGAATAACAGGCTCGGGTGGTTTTTCATAACCAGAGCGTTATCAGACAGAAAAATCTTTGACCTTTTGGAGAATTGCTCTGATCTCAATAAAGATAAACACTTAATCCTGGAAGATTATCAGATTATCCATCTCGATGTAGGTGAGAGGTGATCCGTCAGGTGTGTTCAAGGTTTCCGGAGGTGATTTAATTTAATGAATTAAGTTAAAAAGGAGGATTTTCTGTAGGATTACAGCACAAAACAGACTAGATTTAAAAACTGCGGCAGGGCCGGCCCAAAGAGTTATGGGGCCTTAAGCAGAATGTAATTTAGTAATTTAATATTTGCTGAGATTATCTGTGAAACAAACTGAGCTCAAACACAAAGATTAAACCACATGGCAATCAGATTGTTGCCACGGTGACGCAACAATATGAAGATTATATTCGCAGTTTTACAAAGTAAACTTGCAAGCTCCTTCAAATCTTAGATTTGAAATAATTTAACATATTTTAATTGATCTACGCCGAAACTGTTGAATTCAAAATTAATAGAATTCTCATTCTTAATAAATAAATGTTAAAATTCTAGATCTGCGTTTAAAATATAAACATTTTATATGGGGGAGCCCCCCATGAAGCTGCTTTCTCAGATTATAAAACCAGAAATTGACTTGAGTTGGAAAAAACCTTCTAAAAACCAACTTCTTTCATCCTGACTGTATATTTAAAATGCCCTAAAATAATTAAAATATCTAAGATAATACATAGTGGAAGAAATAACATAATTTAAATAGATCTGATTTGGATAAAATTACAGAAAATTAGTAAGCAAAAAAATAAGACAGATGACTGGTTAATTTTTTTCTCTAAATTTGCCTCCATTGTGTTTTTTTCTCAGGACATTTTCCGATGTTTTGACGACAGTGAAGCTGCAGTTTCAGTTCTGCATCCTGCAGGGTGTGACCTGTGTGACTGCATGCAACAAGGAACTAAAACTGCTTCAGTTTTTCTATCAGCAGAACGAAGAAATGCCGTGTCAGTAACGTGACTCTGCATTTTATGTCAACATGAAAAACGTTAGAAGTCATTCATTCAGAGACTTTCTCATCGAAACCATGATGCTGCAAGTTGGTTTTGGGAACACAGTCACCAGTTAAAACTATTTTCATTTTAGCTTCAGCAAAAAATATGGGATTTTGCTGCTGATTCAATAAATCTTAATGTCCTTTTGGTAGAAAAACCCCCATAATTTTCTAGAAAAATCCATCACTTGTCTTTCTTTTCTGTTAGATTTCATCAGCCCCCAACTGATGCGACTTTGAGGAGAAAAGCCAACCAGTAAACTCTTCACATGAACAGCAGTGAGGTGAAAGTTAGCGGAGTAAACCTGCTGGATGTACGCTTCAAACTCTTGTGAGTTTAAATAAAGTTTTCAACCCTCCTTCAACTCTGTCAATGATTAAACCAACAGGAATATAATGAAGATACCAGGCATTGTGAACAGTGTCCTGCACAGAAACACACACCCTGACCTTCGACCAAATGCAGTTTTCATAACATCCACACAGTAAAGGATTATTTCTAAGAACAGAATCATGAAAAAGTATTCAGATGCTCCAGAACCAGGGAGCCTTACAGTAAAGTGCAGCAACATATTTATAGTTTTCTCCTCTTACCACCAGCAATCACTTGTTAATAATAGCAAAATAAACATTAAGGCTAAAACCATACCACTGCAACAGGCTGAATGGTCTGATTTTTGTGTGGGAAATATTTGAGGTTTGTTTTTTTTTTGGGCTGTTGTTGTCAGTTGCTATGGCAACGAGCCTGCTCGTAGCCGCGCTGATACAGAGAGCGAGAAAGACGTGGTTTTGAGTTGCACTTTAACGGTTTTTTTCCTTTGCTGTGGAGCACGAAATTAAAAACATCTAAATGTCAAAGTTTGATTGAGTTAACAGAATTATTCTACGGCGGCAGAGCGGCTACGGATATTAAAGAAAAGTCTTTTTGTCCTCCAGCGTTGTCCGCATGCACAACATTTCCGTATGTAAACAACAACATGCAGGGGGTCTATATTTGTAAATAAGATCATGATTAAGGTCAGTGAATCACCAGCTTTGCACCTCACTGCTAATTTCTTAATAATTGCCTTTTGTTACACAACAGTGAAATCCTTAAAGCCAACTTGATCCTGTGACTTTAACACCCTGAACTTTCTCATTGTGTCAGGCTATTTAAATAGATCAGCATCCTGCTGCTGCGTCTGTTTGTTGGTTTAAGCTCCAAGGTATTGTGCTGTAACAGCCTACAGAGCGGACCATGTGTGTGCTGCAGAGGCAGAGCTGAAACTGGAGTCGCTCCACAAAGCAAAGCTTCCTTCCTTTGCCTCCCAACATGTGGTATTTGATCTGGAACAAAGAACAGGTCTGATCACGTCAGTTTTGCCTCCCAGTTTGGCTCCTGATGGCACGTAGACCAACAAGTTCAGGGTGTTTTGTTTCCTGAGACAGTTTGCATACTTCACCTGGTGGCTGTAATGTTGTTGTGTTCAGGATTTTGCATAGTGAGTGTAGATAGAACTCAGATCTCATGAAACATAACCTCTTATTTCACAGCTTTTCTACTTTTAAATCTAAGGATAAGTTTTCTATTAAGACAAAGTGACAGTGTTTTGGACTCACTTCAAGTCAATGAGGATGTCTTTGGTTGTGGCCTTCTTCAGGCAGAAACAGCCTCCTCCCTGCTTCACTTTATAGTGAATATTGTGGAAACTAACGGTGGCACCTTGTTTGTTTGCACCTGCAGACTGAAAAAACGTATTACTTCACCAAAAACCAGTCTCTTCTAAGTTAAAAGCAATGTTGCTAGCATGAAGATCGGCGGTTACCTGGCGCTTGGAAGATTCGTTTCGCCCAAGCTCCATGGCGTCACGGTCACCAGACAGGCTACACCTCCTGTATTCAGAATCCTGAAAAATACATTTGGAATAACGAGTAAATATTTTTACACCCATGTGAATCAAAAAAAAGAACAAAACGCTGCAAAACCCAGAAACTCCATAGAATCACTGAAAATACAGTGAATTTCAGAAAACCAGCTAAAAATTCAAAATTTGGAGAAACATTAACTTAGAACAACATGAAATGTTGGTGAAAGCATCAGTTGCAAAACTTTATCATTTAAAATGTTGAAAATCATGTCACTTGCTAACTGCTGTTAGCCACAGCTTCACTAGCTAATAGCAACTTTACTTTATGAGATGCATTAGAAAAATACTATAGCTAAAAGTAACATGTAACAGTTATGGGCTAGGCAGCTAACTGCGGCTTACATAAGCAGCATCGGAAGAGTGGCCTTTTAAGGAGCCTGAGGTGTGAAATAACACAGGAGGGCAGTGCTTTTAGTTTTGGTGAATATATATATTAAGTGATTTGAATAAAAAAAACATACAATTACAATAACACAATGAGACACATGAGAATTGACTCAGAATAAATTGATTTCCAAAATCATAAAGTCATAGTCCATTTCTAGCTCGCCATCTTTCGATCCAGATGAGGATCTAATCCGACAGGTGGAAAAAAAAAACCCGACCTAAAAGGTCAGAAAAACCCATTAAGTGTTTTATCAGAAACAAATATAATACAAAGGAAATAATTATTAAATTTAAACATCTAGTTTATGCATACTAAATGCAAATGCAATAATTAGATTCCTAATAATTAAACAAACATTTCTATCAGGTTAAATTAACCATAATTAAATGAAACAAAACTATCATATTTCAACTAATCAATTTAAAATTAAAGTGCTAAAGTTAAAGTGCACTTCCAAAATATCAATCAAGAAAATAAAATAAATTAATTGTCAAATACTCAAGCAGAGTGAGGGAAGGAAAATAAATAAATAAATAAATAAATATACTTGCGTAATATCAACTTAAGTGTAGCTACATTCTGTTCTGATCAATTTTATCTTAAACTTCAGTGCCTCGGCATCAATGTAAAGGTGTCAGAATACGCACAAACTTCAGCAACAAGTTACCTTTAGAAGAGAGTGGGGGCGTACTTAGCCACAATCAGCACTAACAGAATCCTGGTGATGGTCCAGGTAAGCAATGCCAGTGATTCTAATAAAACAACGCTCCAATGAGCAATCGAGCAGAAATACCACAAGGAAAAAAATAACACTGTTAACAAATAAACTCACCCAGCAATCAAATCAATAGGTTCAAGATTGTTTGAGGAATTCCTGAGGAAGACGCCAACAGCAAGCCCACAATCACAGTGGAACAGGTGAGGATCTTTTACTGCGCACTGGAGGAACCAGAACCAGAGCAAGGAGAGACTGGTTGTGAAAGAACTCTGGAGAAACCAGACGGATGGGTTCTGTCAGGAATGATTGGGTTCTGCTGACGGAACCAACTGGATCATCTGGGGACGGAACCAGGCGGAGTCGGGATGAAGAACCAAGAACGATCAAAGGTGAAAACTGAAACACGTCCGCTTCCTTTGAGCGGGTCCGCTCCAAGAATCCATCCCAGTCGAGCCTCGTGGTTCTGAACCAGACGGACCTAATCCAGAACCAGGCTGTTAGCACGTTTATGTCAGATGGTTCTAGTCTATCTGGACCTTCTGGTTCAGAGGTCCTGTTTATTTTGGCCTGGTTCTGGCTCGGTTCTGCTGGGCTGTTCTCAGGATTTGGCACCCATATGAGGTCGATCCATGGACCCCTCCTCATCGGACAGGCCGGTTTCCACGGCGATGACCAGCGATGCCACAGAGGCGCTGCTCGCCATCGGCTGCAGCTCACCTGGAAGACGAGGAGATGAAGATGAAGTCAGCACCAGAACCAGCAGTGGTACCGCTAGCCAAAACGTTAGCTGCACTAACCATAAACATTTGTCCTGCTGACTAATCAAACATAGTGTATAGCAGAAGCTAATGCTAAAGCGCTAAAACAACAGCATTTAGCAAAAACTGAAACTGAAGCTAAAGAGCTACATTAATAAGTAGCTGCACCGACTGCAGTTTTCCAGCCTGTTACGATCTTTTAAAAGCTCATCTTTTAAAAGCTTATCCTGCAGACTGCCATTTTGGCCGAAACCAATTTTTTTTGTCGGAAATGTTGCTCAATATAGCAAGAAAGTTGTTGGCAACAGTGGTGTCACTATTGTTAATTATAAATGTGCAGACAGAACTTGGTGGTCAGTCAAAACCTCTCAACAGAGCAAAAGACCACAGTGGTTGATTCTTGGATCTTTGTCATGATAGATAAAATCGGTGGATAAATCGGCTGGCCTATAAATCGGTGCACCTCTATCAATAAGGTATTTAACAGAAGCTAAAGTAAGTAGTAGCTTCTGTTGCTACCTGGAGTAAAGCAACTAAAAACAGCTTCTATGTTTAAGCTCTTGTTTCCCTGAACACAGATAATTCATCTAAAACTTGATCAATTTATTTATTTTTTCTTAACTTCCCAGTTGTTTGTGTTCCTACTGTATTTTTTATATTTATTGAGACATGCTAATTTTTTATTTTATTTATTTGACTTGCCTTTGAGAGCATTTAAATTTTCTCTCTTGCACAATGAACTGGGTTCTGATTCTGTAATGCCTCAGAACCGCCACCGGGTGTCAGTGTAACTCTGATTAACGCCCAGCAGAGAGTCCAACCTGTGTGGGTGTCGGTGGTGGCTGTCACGGGGCTGTCTCTGAGCGGGTCAGGGTCCTGGTAGTCCTGCGGTAGCCCGACCCGCCTGACGCCGGGGTCCAGAACCACCGAGGACCCGCCCTCGCTCAGCGTCCCGTCGCTGGACGCCCCAGCCTCCAGCGCCAGGGCGCCGACTCCGCCCATCCCCACGCCGCCCAGCGCCAGGTCGTAGTCCAGCGGGAGGTCGTCCAGGCAGTCGGCGTTCAGCTGGGAGGAAAACGGAAACGGTCAAACCTTGAAATGAGAACAGAACCGGAGCGGAGCGGAGCCGGACTCACAGCGATGCCCAGGGCCTTCAGGATGTTCATCTTACACATCGGACACGTACGATGGTCCAGCAGCCACGGATCCACGCAGCTCTTATGGAACAGATGTCTGAGAAAACAGGAAAATTCAAGCACTTCTCAAGAACTTTCAAGGTACGGATTCAAACTTTTCCAGCACTTTGGAAAGAAAACACTAATTAACCAAATTCACTATTATAAAAGATATTTATACTGTATTAATGTCTGGTGATAATATTCTAGATTTTACAGCAGGACAAGATAAAACTAAATTTGTTTTGAACATTTTTTCTCACTCAGACTAAAACGATGCATTAGAGCCAAAATAGATTAAAAAAATCTCAAAGATTTCCTAGAAAAAGAATATTTCTGAGATTGAAAAATAGGAAACCTGCTAGGAAAAAAAAAACCTGAAAACACTTCAGAAATAATTTTAAATTTTCAAAAATCAAAAATGTTTAACTTTTGAAAATGTTCAAAAGTCTAAAACTGTCAACCTTTGAGTGTCAGGAATTTCCAAACTTTTGAGTTTTATTCTAACAAATTTTCAACTTTTCAAACTCTAAAAAAACTCTTGTTTTTTCTAAATAATTTACCAGATTACTCTCAAAACTTGAGTTTGTTGGCTGAAGTTTTCTCCTTTTTTCCCCATCAAAAATGTCCTGTTGTTGTAATCGATTGATCTGACAACAAAACAATAATTTAATTCAATTTCAAGAACATTGTTTAGAGTATAAAATATAAGCCAACCTTCATCTGAATTAAGCAGGTCAACAAGTCATTGAGCCGTTAGGAATAATAAATATTCATGACATTGAAACAATAAAAACAAATTGTGTTAAAGTGAAGAATGAATTTCCAAACTTAATCAAACGTTAAACTGAACTTTATTATAAATTGAACAGTTTGCTTGTCAAGCTTTTTCAAAAACGTGAAAATCACCTAAATGAAATTTAGATTTCAAATATTTAACGCACTCCACTGCTGATCTGTGACCTTTAACCCTGATCCAACTACATCAGAAGCTCGTTTCCTGATCTCTCTGTGACCAAAGCGATTTTATTTAGAGCTTTAAAGAAAGTTTTCTGTCGTCGTCGGTGGGATTGTCTGAGCAGAGGGAGAGAAGTCGGAGTGAAATGTTTCTGGACGTTCTGGGTTCTGGTCGTCTGCCTGGACGTCCAACCGGCTGTTTGCTCTGGGTGGAGACGGACTAAAGATCACATCTGGACTGGGAACGCCTCGGGATTCCCACATCGCAGCTGGTTGCTTTGAGTCGGGTGTAAGAGTTTCTGTTGAGCCCAACAGAACCAGAACCGACACCAGATAACAAATATAAAGGTAGAAAACATCAATGAATCATTTGGTTCTTCTAACCATTTACATTTTATGATAGTTACTCTCCCCCAATTCAGCGTTTACATTCGCATGTGAAAATGGCTGCAAACAAATGCAGTTATACAACCATATATATCTGAAAAGCATTAGTAGAGCCTTCTGCACAACCAACAACAATGCAGCCAGTGGTT
>NC_045685.1:27392941-27427464 GCF_003331165.1 Xiphophorus hellerii
TCCGGATGATGATAAAACTCTTGTTTTTACTGTTTTCTTGCAGTTGTTTTTTTGTCAGTACTGTGTGTTTTTTATTTTTAACTTGTATTGAAACTCTAAAGATGACCGAAATAAATAAATAAATACATGCTAGGTAACGGTGCAGTACCTGCTGATTTGTAACATTTGAAACTGCTCATTTTCCAGCCACCAAAAAATATGAACTTGTACCAAAACCCAGCTGGGTGTTTTTTTTTAAGCGCTTAATAAGCTGTTTTTAAGACAGTTGAGACCCAAATGGAAGCATAAAAACGTGAATTTTGCTAAATACGTCCCCTTTGAGTTTTTTTGTCACATGAGGTTTTAAAAACATCCTCTGGGTTGAAAACATCTTCACTTCTGACCAACTTGATCCATCCTGAAGCTTCAAACAACCAACGCAGCTCCTTGTAGAGGATCTTAATACTCAGACTTTATTCAGTTAAAAGTCTTTTCCTGCATTTCTTATTTGAAGGAAGGAAGTTTGAGTTTCTACCTGCAGGGCAGGATGCGGACCACATCGTTGGGCCTGTAGCCTTCGATGCAGACGGCGCAGTTGTCGAAGTCGGCCTCCGTCTCCTGGTCGCCCTTCCTGATGGTGCGAACCTGAAGTTTGCTGATGGCCTTCTTCGCCGCGTCGCCAAGACGACGCTGCAGACGGGAAACGGGAGAGAGAACGACGTCGAGGATTAACTGTTTCCCATCGTTAGAGGATGAAACTGTTTATTTAACACTTGGTTGGCCGTGTTGTGGGAACTCTGAGGTTCTGTTGACCCGTTTTCTGGTTCTGTGCAAACCAGGGTTTTTCATTATAGTTTAGTTTTATTTCATTGTGACTTTTTTGTTTCAGTTTTAGTTAGTTCTTGGAGGGTGTTTGTTTTTATTAGTTAAATATTTAGTTTGTTTAGTTTTAGTTTTCTTACTCTTTTTGAAGTTTGAATCTAAAAGTTAACCCAAGTATTGAATTATGATTATGTTTACTTTGTTTGGGTAATAATAATAAAATGTCTGCCTTTTGCTTTATCTCAACGTTTGCTGTCGCCATTTTGTGAGGAAGAGCCAAATTTACCGATAGTTTACGTAAATTGCTTGCGTGAGAAAAATAACTCAAAAAAATTTATTTCACAAAAGTTTGCAAAGGCGATAGATTCATAAACACAAAACTAATGTCTTTATATCTCTGATTTCAGTATATTTTAATTTCATAAACGCACCAGATGGTTCCAGTTTGTTATAGTTTTTCCCCATTATTGACAGTTTTTATGTATTTGAGTTAAAGACATTTTCTGAAGTTCGGTTCTGGTTGTTTTGTTGGCTGTGGTTAATTATAAACCCGTTACCTGGTTCCGGTCGCGCGCGTTGGCGTATCTGAACCTCTGGATGTAGTAGAAGACGAGCCAGGCGAGGGAGATGATCATCAGCACGATGAAGGAGATGGAGACGAACACCACCGACGTCCTGCTCACGTACTTCTGCAGGTTCCTGGTGCCGATGGTGATCGTCATGGTAACCGTGATGTTGCGCTCCAGCAGCGACACGACCTCCCGACCCTTCGGCTCCGGGATCATGATGACGACCACCTCGCCCGTACCTGAGAGAAGGAAACGCTCGGTCACTTCCTGTTGGTTTTATTTTGAAAGGTCGTGGAAGATTAGATTAGAAATGTTATAAAAACTTTTTCACAATTTAAATTGGAGACCAAAAGTGAAGTATAATATAAAAATATTTATTAATATCTTAAAAACACTTTTTTTAAAAACTTGAGACTAAGGTGATGTTTGAATTGTTTTGCATTTTAAGCAATAAAATGTTTTCTTACTTTAAAAAAGGAACTAAATTGTCCTTTACTTCCATTTTTTCTTATATTTATTTTAATAGCTTGAAACATAAATGGTAAAGGCTTCACGTTACTGTTTTATTTTATTTTCCAGTCTGTACCTTTAACACTTCATGTCTAGTTTCATAAAAATAAAGAAAAAAAAAGACTTTTTTTGTGATAAAACATAATAACATATTAATTACAGATAAAACATGTTTGGCTGCAACTATGAAAAATAAAAATATCTTTCTAAAGAGACCAAGCTTTTCCTTGTAATCCAAAGAGTTCAACAGCGGCTGATTTTATTTTTTAGGTGTTTTTTTTAGTGCTGCCAGTTAACAGATTAAACTCAAATAAAAAAAAGTTTATTCAGATTCTGATGAGTGAGGAACAGAAATATTTTAAGTTTTTTTTTACCCAACTCAGGTTGGGCTCAAATTGTGGGTAATAACTACCAGCTCTTTGTTGGAGGATAAAATGATTGATTATGAAAGCAGAACAGAGTTCAATAAAGATGAACTTTTAAGCCTTTAATGCATCTTAAACTTCACAGTGAACTGAATCCAGAGCCTTTAAACTCAGCGATGAGCCGTTCATATAAACCATCAAACTCCAAGAAAGGCTTCAGTTCGTAATAATAAACTAAATAAACTGATTCTGAAGAGCAAACCGAGTTTAGCTTCATTTAGTCTCAGCAGCTGTAATCTCACTTGTATGTTTGTGAACATAAACTAATCTGACTAATCAGCTACACATAAATGTTTTTGTATCAGCAGCTTGTGATTGTTAAATGTTAACGTTTTCTAGCCGACACCCAGCAACACCAGTCCGGCCAAATCTGGACGTCAGGCTGCAGAAACCGATCAGAAAAGACGTTTCTTCAGGCGCTGAAACTTCAAGATATTCACATTTTAAAGTGGAAATATTCCTAATAAATAAGTAAAATCAACAACAAAAGTCTAAACTTTAATATCTGTTTGAGATCAGCGGGTGTTTTGAATTTAATTTTAAAATCTTTACCCCAGTTTCTACTAAACAGATTCATACTGAGTTGTTTGTTGCTCATATTATAAACTGATTCATTTCCATGAACTCTCAGTGTGTTTTACAGTGTAAACGGTTTTATCTCAGGTTTATAGTTTCGTTACTGGAATATTTTGACGAGCACATTAAGCTCTGGGAAACGTTTCCACCGTTTCTCCTCTTCACCTCTGAATCAATCGGACACAGATTACATTCATCACCTCGCTTACTGATCCAATAGCAGCTTGAGCCTGACACATCCCCACATCGCCATGGCGACCACCGCTCTAAAAATACACTTTATGAGCCAACATGGTGGGCGACGCTCTGAGTGGCCTGGTTTCACTCCAGCGGACCGATCGGCTTCAGGATTCAGCCTCAACACGAGATTATGTAAGCCTCTCTGAGGACGATTCACAGGATTTCTGTAATCCTGCAGCAGGTTTTACAGCGAGTCCCGTCAGACTGCCGCAGGCAGCGCTGCTCCACATACGGAAAACCAGCTTAACACAGAAATACAGGCACAGAAACTAGTTTCATGCAAAAATATAGATAAGGAACACCAGTTTAACAAAAATATAGATAAGGAACACCAGTTTAACACAAAAATATAGATAAGGAACACCAGTTTAACACAAAAATATAGATAAGGAACACCAGTTTAACACAAAAATATAGATAAGGAACACCAGTTTAACAAAAAAATATAGATAAGGAACACCAGTTTAACAAAATATAGATAAGGAACACCAGTTTAACACAAAAATATAGATAAGGAACACCAGTTTAACAAAAATAGAGGTACGGAACACCATTTAACACAAAAATATAGATAAGGAACACCAGTTTAAAAAAAAATACAGATAAGGAACACCATTTAACACAAAAATATAGATAAGGAACACCAGTTTAACAAAAAATACAGATACGGAACACCATTTAACACAAAAATTAAATAAGGAACACCAGTTTAACAAAAAAATACAGGTACGGAACACCATTTTAATGTATAATATATATATGGAATACCGGTTTGACATAAAAAAAATAACATAGGTAAATAATATCCGCTAACCATGTTATTATTATTACGCTGTTTTTTGTGAGCGGGGGGGGACTTCCTTGTTGAATTACTTCTCATTCTGTCTCCTGTTGTTCCAGTTTTAATTTAGAAACTTCCAGGCTTGCAGAAAGATGTAACAATGGGCTGAACTCTGACCTGATCTCCATGATGTGCAGACCAAAGTCTGCAAATGACCAGGAGCAACAGGCTTGAATGGATCCAACATTTTCCACAGGAATAAACTGATTTATCAAGAAACTGAAACTGTGTCAATACCTGAGAAAGAATGATTTAACCATTTTAGATGCTGTAATTACAGCCAAACTCCTGTCATTTTAGAGCAAATCACTGAGGTCAGTGTTGAACGTCTTCATGCATTCCTGGAGTTTTTTAAGGCCTATTTAACTCATTTTATCATGTGACCCTCAAGGAGTTGGACTCTACAAAGTGATACTTTAATAAAGAAGGTGATAAATAGCAAGACAGGAAGTTAAAGTAAAAGAGGAAGTTTTAAAATACAATTGCAGACAAATCATTTTGGCACAAAGGTCAGGGTGGCAATGATTCTGAGACTAAACATAAGCTCGATATTCTGCAGCTGCTCGCTCGAAATCAGACTTTAAAACCTTTCAGTCCCAAATGTCTGAGGAGAAAATTCAATCTGTCGACCACATCTCAGCTGTTTCAGATTTAAATCTGAGGTTTAGCTTGTGACTGGAGCCTGACTCCGTACATCCTGATGTAACACCAAAGAGAGGCGGAAAATATCCCGGAGCGACACTGGCTTCCACAGACAAACAGAGTCTGCAGAAGTTTAGCGATAGACACGTAAGAACAGGTCTATGTGAGCTGGACCAGAAAAATGCACCAAGTCCTAACAAGTGTGCAGCACACAGGCAACATGAGGGCAGAGACTAGGAGGGAAAACTTTAATCAGAAACAGGCAAACTGAAGGAATTCTCTCTGGGGTTTTGACATTTTTAGGAATAATTCAAACCAAGTGAGATGGAGGACATTTTAAAAACAAGGTAGGATCAGGAAAGTTAAAGGTGGACGGATACTTTTTACTTTTAC
Organism: Xiphophorus hellerii; assembly: GCF_003331165.1. Taxonomy (NCBI): domain Eukaryota; kingdom Metazoa; phylum Chordata; class Actinopteri; order Cyprinodontiformes; family Poeciliidae; genus Xiphophorus; species Xiphophorus hellerii. Next base: position 27,397,939 of record NC_045685.1, read on the forward strand.
ATGAATAAAAAGGTGTTGAAGTAAAGCTACTCTTACTCGAGTACAATCTTTGGGTACTCTTCCCACCTCTGATTGTTATGAGTTGACACTTTATTAGAATATTTAACTATTTAAAGTATACATAGTTCCCACAAGTCTGAAGTGATCCACGCCACTGAACGGCCATCTTGGTAGGCAAACGCAGCACAAAGCGTAGATGAGCTTGTCTTCCAGACCAACAAGGAGAAAACATGAGGACTCTTGATGAATGTGCAAAAAAAATACATAAAATCACTGCAGGGAGGATCCATCCATATGAGACAGAGAATGTGTCATAACACAGTTAATAGTTGTCATAGCAACTGTAATAATAGGTAGTTATGGATACCTATCAAAATGGCTGTAAGTTATAAAGTTCTCAGATGTGTCATGTGACACGAGAAGTAAGTATGGAGAGATAACTTTATTTGTATTACAGTAAATTGTGTGAGAACAATTTCAGATTCTTTCACCTTAAAGTTAAGGAGAACCCCAGGGCTGACTGCTGGGGCCGTTTTTCTTTTATCGACTTCTCCACATGCCTACAATACACACTTTAAGATCATATATTGTTATATATTCATGAGGATTTTGTGACAAATCATTGTACATGGTTGTGTTCTTCACTGTGGACTTGATATAACTACTTATTAAAGATTTAATTGTCAGACCTCTTAACACTTTTTTCTAGCAGCCATTTTTATGGCAGTATTTTAGGAAGGTGAGGACTCCAGCAACAGTTGTGTTATTAAAGGTCACACCTGCCACCTTTAGTCTGCTTTAAACGGACCAAAGTTTGGAAAAGGGTAATAAAGAACAATCACTTCAGTTTTTTTATTGTTCCACGTGAAGGATGTAGGTTCACAGAAAAAGTCAGAACGTCAACATAAATATCACGCTCAATGACAAGGAAGGAAACCACTAAACTTTCTAAAGTGTTTGGCCAAATTCAATTAAGACAAATGCCACAAATATCCTATAAAAAGTGAAAAAACAAAATGGCTACAATTTTAAAATCCGAAGACTATACGACAAACTCTGCCTGGAGACCGCACGCAACAATTTTCATTGGTTGATTTGTTTTCTTACCCAAATTAGTCTTTAAACAAGCAGCAAAATGTCATTGTTTAAACATATTTTCCTTTTAATTTGACTTCAAACTGACTAAATATCGAACAGAGAGCCGGTGTTTAACTGTCGTGTCCTGTTTGATGTGATAGTTTGGTGGTGTTTTATGAGGTTTATGTTACCATCTCTGAGTCTCACCTATGACTCCAGTATTTACAGGAAAAGTAAATACCGAGAAAGACGAGATGCAGCTCCTGATTGTTTGCTCAGCAGAGACTGTATTTGCTCTCAGTGGAGACTGGAAGAGCACAAGTTGGATCAAATCCCTGGAGGCCAACGTTGAACTCGTATCGACTGAGCAAAATAACAAAAACATTGATTGGTGTTGACCTAAAAATATTCCCCTGGGATCAATATCGCTCCTGTGTAACCGTGAGGTCCTTCACAGAAGTTATATAATCGCCAAACTAATTTAAAACCGGTCATGTTGTCGCCCAAAAAATCCAATCACAAGTTGTTCAGCTGAGTTTTTACTCAACATTTTCAGAAAAAACAACTTAAATTAGGCTCTATTTTAGAAGTGCTGATTTGCATTTTCATCTTTTTCAAAAATAAAGAAAAACAAGTTTTGATTCAGTAACAGACGTTTCACGTTTCAAACAAGTTCTGCATGTTTTCTGTTTCATCTTCTCTTTTGTAAAGTAACATCAGATAAAACTAGAAAGAAATGCAGTGAATGTCAAGAAGGTAACTTTTTTTGTTTTTTTACAGAAATTTGTTGAGGTATTTGAAAGGAGGGAAAAAGTTCAAGTTGCTAATTCACATTTTGGAAGGTTGAAGTGCAACAAACTGTTGCAGCGTAGGTTAAAGTGTGGTCTCTAATCTTTATCTATCGGTCTGCGTTTCCCCATTAGTTTCCTCCCCTACAGTCACGGACACATGTGAGTGAAAACAAGGGACAAGATATTAAATTTATTCACAAAGGTCTTAAGAAGTCTTAAATTTGATTTGGAACCTGCAGGAACCCTGAAAATGTCTGTTTTAGATCATCTTCATGAATGCAGCTCAGTACTGTTTTAATCTGTGATGTTTACCACCAAGAGATTTTATCTGACTCCAGTAAATAAGGCCACACTTCCTGCTCAGCATCGTACTGTCGGTTTAAAAACCAAACCATTTAGGCTGCAGATGCTTTAGGAATAGAACCGAATCAATTTCCAACAGTTGCAAAAACATTCCAGAATCCCAAACTTCATTAGTTTGTTTACAGCTGTTGGAAAAAAAAATTTGAAAATCTTATTTTATCTGCTGAAATCACTAGATAAAAGAAGTCGGGTAAATTATTGTCAGCCCAGAAACTCAGACGTAAAATTTGATTAATGTTCCCTTGATCTGCAGAAATCTAAGTAAACCTGGTCAGTAAAGGCGTCAACAGACCATCCTGCACTTTGAGATTAGTAGAAATCAGATGTGACACCTGTTACTCTGAACACTTCACTGCAGACGGGTTTCAAACATGGCTGCAAACTGGGCCAGTTCTTGTCTGTACTTGTTGTGGGATTTGTAGTTTAAGAACCAAATATCACCGGTAGCAAACTTAACCCCTAGAGAAGACGGATTGGCTCAATAGCTGCGTTTTTATTGATCATGTATTTGATCATGTATTTAAAATGTAAAAATTTTAAATACTGAAAATAAATTTGCTTGATGGAAACACCAATTTTGTAAAAACTCTTGTTTTTGTATTAAAAGTTTTAGTACTAGGGTGAGATGGTTTTTTTGCAAAACTGCAGTAGAAAAATTTTTTTCACATCACATGATCAACAAGCGGATGTTACTACTGGCAAAAACCACGAAGAAGAAAACAGGAAGTAGTCGGAGGAACACGGTGTGGAATGTTTATGACTTATCGCCTGAACAGATGCATTTACATTAGATTGGAAAACCCGCGATTACGAAAATGTGGTTTTTTTCAACACAATTTCACTTTTCTCTATTTTCTCAAATACTTCAACAAATTCCTGTAAAATGAAGAAGTTAGCTTCCAACATTCACACTGCATTTTTACAGAAATGCATTTTTCTAGTTTTATTTGATATTACTTTACAACACAGAAGATGAAACATAAAAAGCGCAGAACTTGTCTCTGAATTATTATGAAACCCTCTGAAACTTTTTGTTACTGAATCAGAATTTGTTTCTCTTTAAATATTTTTTTAAAAAGATAAAAAGTTTACTTTGGTTTTAGTACAAATCAGTACTTCTAACAGAAGTTTAAATTTGTTGTTTTTCTGGAAATGTTGAATAAAAACTGCTGAAAACTGGTGGGAATATTGACAAACTTGCGAGCGCTTGTAATGGAAACGCAGCTATTTTCTGACATCATCATCGTGTAGAAAGACGTTTCTACATCCAAGGCTTTTCTGGAATTAATTAAAAAATTACTTATTAAAATTACTTATTAAAAAGACTTTGATGGAAGTATGGGCATTTTTACAATTTCTTCAAGTTTTAAATGTTGATTTTTCTTTTCAAAATGTTAGACTTTGTAAGAATGTTGTTGTTTTTTTCTAAACAGAGTCAAGCGGTCCAGAAAATCCCCAAACAGAAATCAAACCTGAACTAATTTATCACAGACGTTTCTGGATCTGATGTCCCAGTTTGAGCTTCGTGTGACGCGATGAGCAGCTCTGATCTGAGAGATAAAGTGATGAAGCAGCTGATTCCACACTGTCTGCTTTCAGGTGGATTAACAGCCAGCAGGCCTGACCAGACGGGGAATCCACTCGCCCACCCACTCTGACCTGGAGGTCAAAGATTCACCACTAAAAAAGAATCACGTTCGTCGAGATTTAAATCCAGAAGCCAGGAATATCTGAATTAAGCAGCATTTTGTGCTTTTGGGAAACTGAAAACATTTACTCAAAATAAATCAGGTTAAAATAAGTGTATTTGTGTCACTGAGTGGGAGGCAGAGCCATAATATGCAACAGGCAACAGTTTGCTGCTATAAATGTAATCACTGGATTTTACCGACTGGACGTGACTCAAAGAAACTCGTGCCTAAATTTAATTAGCTTTTCCAACTCTGAGGGGAAAATGACTGATTTTATCTAACAAAACAAATAAAAAGGGGCAAATAATGATTCATCATTTTTTCCATTGTGGTCAAATTTGAGTAAGTTGTGAATTTTCTCATCAAATCTAAACATATGTTGGCATAATAATGCAAGAACGCGTTCTCAAAGACCAATGAACTTTAAATTATAATGAACATTTAACACTGAAATGTTAAATACCCAAAATAAATAAACAAAACAACAGAAACAACAAATAAAATGCATTATGAAGTTTATGTACATAAAATTATCCCTCAAAATAAGGGCCAGTTGAGACCAGAACACCAGACTGAAGACTTTTATCATTCAGTTTTTTAAAGAATGAGAAGAAAAAACAATAAATCATGCAAGTGGAAATGATTTTGTTTGTTTTATTTTACCATGCTAAAACTGTATCTCGTTATAAAAACACTGAACTTTAAACACAGTAGTGGAAACCAAAATGATAAATGGACTGAACTTATATAGCGCTTTTCCAGTCATTTTGACCACTCAAAGCGCTTTACACTAGAGTCACATCCACCCAGTTGCACTCACAAACACACACACATTTATACACCGATACGCAGATCGGTAGGCAATTTGGGGTTAAGTGCCTTGCCCAGAGGCACATCGACATGTGGCAGGAGGAAGCTGGAATCGAACCTACAACCTTCTGATCGCAAAACGACTACTCTACCATAGAGCCACAGTCGCCCGTTCTGCAAAAGCAGAAAATGGAGAAATGTTTCGTTGAATTTAGTAGAAGTATGTCTGCTTATGGTGCAGAATATTAACACTTCTAGTTTCTTTTGATCTTATAAAGAAAAACTATGCATATAAAGCATAGTCAATGAATAACTATGCTATTCAATGATTTCTGTAGTTGTTAACTAGCTAGCCTGCAGTCTGCTGCTATACACAAATCCTCATTTAGCCTCTAATCCGGCACACTTTAAAAAATGCATTAATTGGTGGCTCTATTTTACTTACTGTGCTAAATATAACATCAATTCATCTCACTTATTTTTAACTCTGGCATGTGAGTCAGCAACTTTTGCACTTGTTGTCTAGCAACCTACCCTGTAGACATTATAGCTGGTACTGACAACAGGTTTTAGCCAACTGTTGACATCCATGTTTCCCATTAAACTAAATATATTCTCATAAAGGAGCTGGTAGGGAGAAATGCATCAGGAATGCTGACAAACCAGTTTCACAACATTTTTCCTTCCTGGGTTTAAAGGAACGTTCTGCTACAAACAAAATAACTTATTACCTCAGCTGAAATTACACAAGAATGACCAAATGATAACAAAAACCAGATGGTGAAACAAAATTAATTAGATTTTTTTAAAAGTCAGTGTAGAAAACAATAGGCGTACACATTTAAAAAAAGTTTTAGAGTCAGTGAAAGAATGTTTTTAAGACTATAAAATCTAAAACTGATCAAATTCAAGACATTTTCTGATATTAAAACATAAACATTTTATATTTTTAACTCTGCTCGTATGTGGGCTAAATTAAATCCAAATTAATCTGTCTCTTCTCTGTGTTTTCCTGTTTTCATCATTCTGAGAATATAGATTCCTGCAAACGTAAAGACTGAGCATCTCTTAATTAAAATATTCAAAATATGACTCCAGACCTGAAGTAACTTTATTTATTGGACGTATATTTCAAGGTTATCCCTTATGTTTGCAGATTTTTGTCTCTTAATTAAATCAAAACTCCAATAAAAATATGTAAAATCATCAGGAGCAGGTTAACCACTTGTGATTTGACAGCGTAGTGATTTGAACAAATACCAAAGAAATCCATCTGAAAAAAGACAGAAGAAGCCGTGTAATGAAGATTTTAATGAAAACCAGACCAAACGATTGGTGGATAAACACGGCAACCTGAAGACTCAACAGTGTCTAAACGACCTGCAGATGTTTTGACTGGAACATTCACCGAGTTTCCAAACACGGATTCCAAGAAACTAAAAACGTCATGAGAAACTAGATTTAAAGTCAACAAATGGAGAGTATTTTCCATTTACTTCCTGGACTGAGCAGTCAGAGTGGAGGCCTGCAGGAGGAGCTGAAGGCGAGTCCAGCTGTCGGACAGACAGCTGTTGGTTCGCTGCTGCCGTTACGTAACGCAGCGCCGCATCGTGACTGACAACAACACGTCAAGCTGCTCCGCATGTAATCTAATCAGAAGAGGCCGAAACATCGGAGGAGTTAATATCCTGCTGCTCCACAGGCTCGGCTCAAATCTGTCTGAAGTTTATTACAATACATCAATTAATCAAATGATAAATTAAAATGAGCTCAGTGATTTCCATTTGCATGATTTACTCTACCAAAAACTGGACGATAAAAGTCTTCAGTCTGGTGCTTTGGTCTCAACTAGGATCATTTTGTTTACAGCAAATTCATAATTCACTCTATTGGTTGTGTCTGTTTTGTTTATTTATTTTGGATATTAAACGTGTCTTCCAGTTCCAGTTAAATACTCATGAGAATTTAAAGTTTATTGATCTTTGAGAATGTTTTGAAAATGGTCTCAAAATAACATTTATTGATATGATGCATCAGCACTAACATCGGTAAAGGCTGATATTAGCCTTTTTTTAACATATTGGTGAATAAAACCAGGTCGATATTAACAACCAATATTTGTTTTCATCTTGTTGCCATTTGTTTCTGCACAGCAAAACAATAAAGAGATACCTGATTGGTAAATATCAGGTATCGGCCACAGTAGCAGTATTAAAATCAGATATCGATATCGGTCCTCTTTTTTTTTTAATTTTTTACCCCTCCAGGGGGTCTTTTGTGGGCTCTAGTGCCCCTTATATGACAGTAGGCTGACAGGAAACGGGGAAGGAGAGTGGGGAAGACATGCGGCAAATATCGTCGGGTCCGGGAGTCGAACCCGCGACGGCCGCGTCGAGGACTCAAGGCCTCCAAACACGGGTCGTGCTAACCACTACGCCGCCACGGCACGCCCATTGGTCCTCATTTTTATATCAGTGCATAAATAACATTATTATTTATTGCAATAACTTCAGGGATAATATATAAAGCCATTAAAATCTGTTATAGTTTTCAGGCCTCCCCAGAAGCTACATTGTTTAAAAAGCTCAGATCAGACTGAAACAAACTTGTGCTGAATTTATGTTCCTCTGAAGTCCAGATATCAAAGAGAAACTTTTTAATCTGCAGAACAGCAGAAAATATTTCCTCTTGCTCCAAAAAAGGTTTATTTTTATCTTCCTACTTTGAAACTTTTGAAACTGATGCCTTCTGTTTTTTCTCAAAAACTTCTGATAGTAATTTTAAAATGTGAGTTTTCTTTGGCAAACTTTTGGCTTTATAAACTCAAGTTTATTTGTTTTTCTATAATCTTTTTGAATTTTCTCCAGCAAAGTCTCCTTGTTTTTTCTCGAAAGTTTCTGAGGTTAATGTGAAGATTTATGAATTTTTTACTAGCATTTTTTGTTACTTTTTCAAACTGAAATTTCAACGTTTTTTTTCCAGAAAAATTGAGATTTTTTTAAATAGCAAATTTTTCGACTTTTCAAACTTGGAAATGTCTCCTTCTTCTAGAAAATTTCTGAGCATATAATCCAGATTTCTGAGGGGGTTTTGGCAGAAATGTATTCCTCTTTTTTATCTACAATTGCCCTATTTCGCCGTCATAAACACCCTGTTAGTTTGAGTTGGATGGAGAGAAATAAAGTGGATTCCCAATGAACCCAGCTTCTGTTTCGTACCTTGATGGCGCATGGTGATGGTGTCGTTGGGGTTGGTGGAGCCCACGTTGAAAATGACCACCGCCGAGGCGTTGTGGGCGGCAGCATGGCGGATTTTGTCCCTGGTAGTGCAGTTCCCATGGGCTATCAGCGCTATCCAGCCGGCCGCGGCCTGCGAGGGGCACCACGAACCGGGTGTGGGGTTCACAGGCCTGCCGGTCCAGAGGGGAGGCGGGCAGCACCACCACCCCCTTGGCGTCCCGCTTCGGGGAGTGCTCCCCGTAGCGGCCGCACTCCGTCTTCTCGGTGCGCACCTCGGAGGTGGCCGGGTCCATGTAGGTGATGTTGACGAAGGCGGTGTACCACTCCTCCCGCTCGGCCACAGTGAAGTCCAGACACAGCAGGTGGACGAAGCAGAAGGAGAGCAGCCACGTAGAGAGGGCCAGACTGCGGCAGGCCGCCACCAGAGAGCCCGGCGCCATGGCGGTCCTCCCCGGGGAGAGAGGTCGGAGGACACCGAGAGCTTCAGCGCCGACGAGCACTACTACTCCACCATGTCACCCACCGGCCTACCGAGAGTTTATTTCACCGAGTTTATCGACGCAAACTCCGGGTTTGCTTCGCCGTTCAGCCCCTCCCCTCTGCTGCTGTCAGCCAGCCGTTAGCGGATTCCATTTCCAGCCAAACAAAAACGGTTAAATCCCGAACAATGGCGGCTCGGAGTGAAATAAACCCCGGGCACGATCCGACCGACACCCGCCGGGGCGATACAGCAAGCGGGGCGGACACGGAGCACCGAGACCGTGGAGAAATTAGATTTTTGCTCTTTAAAGCTGACGTTACTCGCAGCTGCTACACTGCATTGTTTTGACTGGGCCACTGTGAAGCTACAGGAAGCGAGGCGACGAACTTCCGGAAGTTACTTTTAAAAACAAAAGCCTCTTTGTATTTCGAACACAAACTCAAATTTGCCGAGTAAGACTTGAACATCTATGCTGAAATAATGCTTTCTTAAAATAAATATATTTAAAATTACAGAGTTTTTTTTCAACGATTTCATGTATTGTTAAGAGAAAACACGGAAATCTGTATTTTACTTTGACGGCCTATAAACCCTTTCACTTTTTGTAGCTTAAATTACGATAATGCTGCCACCTAGCAGTAATAAGGAAAATTACAAATCATTATCTTTTGTACAAATAATCGTTATTTTTATATAATAAAATAAAAATGACCATTGATATAAAACTTCTCCACGTGTAAATATCTGGCATAAATTACATGCCTGTTTATTGTACTCATCTTGATTAGCATGCACTCTTATCAAAGAAATTCAAATACATTCATAAGTATATGTTATCCATTAACAACAGCAACAATAAAAACAACAACAACAACAACAATAATAATAATAATAATAGTAGTATTTTTGTGCCTAACACAAAATTATTGTGTTAGCACTTCTGTATTATTGGGAATTAAATAATACAAGCACATATTTGTAAGACATTTAAAAAGGTTTGACAAACTATGACAAGTTTTCATTTTCAGCCACCAGATTAGTTGATTGTTGTGTATTAAATAGACTGAAACTATATTGTATTGTACACATCAATGAATTATATTCATACATAGTGTTTCTTGTGATGTTAACATGGTTAATTCATGTTTCCAAATCACTGCACCGCTCCTGTAGGAGGAGGAGCATCAGAAGTTATAATTTACATATTTTCTGATGCTGTAAAGGACAGTTTCTCCTGAGGACTCCTGCAGACCAAGGAGCTCCATTTAAAGACTCTTACACACTGCGCTGTTTTTATTTTGAATATTTTTGTTGGCTTTCCTCCTCATGTTTGTGTCTGTGCTTGTATATTTTTAGGTACTTTCTGTAAAAGTTCTATGTATTCCTTTGAACTATGAGAAACTCAATCTAATGTAAAGAGATGGGGGGGGGGAAACCTGTAAGTTGTTTTAAAAAAAACATGATTTTTAATGGTTACAGTCACTGATGAAACAACTTTACCTTCATTTTAGCAAACTATTTATTTTTCTATGTACTGATGTTCTGTCCAGAACTATTCCTCAGGAGCCACAGTCCAGCAAGTTTTAGGCATTTTCCTGCCCCCACAAACCTGCTGTAAGTAAATTAATGACTGCTAGACTTAATTGCATGTTTAGTGGTTAATGCATTCATTTGATGCAGGTGTGCTGGTGCAGAGAAATATCTAAAGCATGAAAGACAGTGGATTCTGAAAATTAGGAATGAAAGCCAATGATCTACGTAAACCTTCTGATTTTAGACTCAGTGTTGGAAACGCTGAGAAGATACAAGTTTGTGAGAAACAGACTGTCTGAGGAATGCGCTGTTCAAACACTGGAGGTGTTCTTGGGTTTTGTTTCTGCTGAACCTGTTCAATTAGAAAACGTCTTTGTGCTGGAATTCATAAGGAAGTTTTCCTTATGAATTCCTTATGCATAAGGAAGTTTTCCTTCTGCATTCCAGCAGGTGTGATGGTGTTTGAACTATGTGAAGTGAGTAATCAAGGAAACACACATTCACAAAGAAACTCACAATACATTTGTCTGCTTCAACCTCAGTGCAGCTACCATGTTTTGTCCGTCTGTATTGAAGGAGATGGTCTAAAACGGTGGACTTGGATGCTGACTCGTGCAGAGAAGTGTAGTGGCAGCTGGAATGTAGCCATGCTGTGAAAGGTAGACATGGAGAACAGGGAAAGGAGATCAGAAGAGAACCAAGTATCTCAGAATGCCTCATGAGTTGGACATCCCAGTGAAAAGTTTATACAAACTCAATAGAAAGTGGAGAATACATGAAAATGTTCAAAAATTTAAATATAATAGTTTATTTGTGCTGTCCTTGTTTAGTTACAACAACTTCTCTAAGTCCAGTCCAGAGTGTCATACTTGGATCGTCCACTTGTTGCTGCTAAGAACAACAGAGGAAACAGGGAGGTCCAGTTCTGACACAGGTCCAATAAAAGAAACTCTGGAGAAGATGAGTAATTTCTATGAAAATGTTAAAGCACCATTTCTACTCAACAGATTAGAGGTGAATAGTGATTTGTGTATCAGTTTGGTGAGATGGAGGGGGAAGAAGCACCAACCATCACAGCTTCCCTCCCTCTCACAACTGACTGGGGAAACTGGAGTAAGTCTGTATTACCACTCCAGACACAGTGACTGGCTGAATGCATTATGTGACTGACTGTGAGTATAACCAATAGTAATGCATTCAGAGCAGTACAGGAATGCATAAGGGCAGGTTTTACTCTGGGTCACACCAGCTGGCAGTGGAGCGTAGGAGCAGCGCCTGGCTCTGATTGGTTGTTTCTAGTTAGCGCTGGGAGACGGCAGAGGAGCAACATTTTTTCTAAGATTTTCAGCAAATATAAATATACATGTTGTTGGAAACTGTAGTATCCAACAACAATACTTGAGTATTATTGTGAACTATTAATACTCTCTATTTCAGTGAAATTTCTGGATATTTTATTTAACACAAGTATAGGCCTGTCACGATAGCAAATTTTGCTGAACGATTAATTGTCTCAAAAAATTATTGCGATAAACGATAATATTGTTTGAAGACCTTTTTACACTGATTTAATGGAAATGACGTAATAATGCATGCGATTTCCTGCCAAAGATAGATACACTTTATTTTCAAAAGAATATTTAACACTGGAGCTGATAAACAAAATAAACAAAACAACCAAAAACAAAATGGATTCTCAGTCTAAAATGTACTTGATAAAAACTAAACAACATAAAGCCAAAGTGTAAATAAATACTGCATTCAACCAAAAAAGTGCAGATTATGAAGTCTGTATATTATGTTGCCCTTCAGTAATAATTAGATTTAAATAGAGAAGATGGGCACATCGACTACCTGATGCAATAGTTCACACTACATGATTTTTTGCTCCTATTTTTCCCTTTACAACAATCTTAGACCTTTGGTCTTCCTAAGATTGTGTGGTGTGCTACTGTAGATCGTTGTTGCCGCTCCGATCCAAATCAGGGATGTTCCCCGACTGGGAGCTTAACGCAGCCTGTTGAATGTGACAGGTAGCCAATCAGAAAGCGCGGATTCTCCTCCGTGTTTTCTGAGGGGAAATTACGTCGGGGAATCCCAAACAGCTGAAACGGCGCAACCCGAAGTCCAGCGGACATTGGAGATGATATGTGGAAACAACATTAATGTTTATTCAACATGCAAAGAATATAGAAATGACAAGGGGAGGAGTTGGAGCGAAATTGCTACTGCAGTTGATAAACCCGGTAACTTTTCAGCTGTTCTTCGTTAACATGACGTAAATAGGTTCTAATGATTTTCATTCAGTCAGGACTTTACGCTGACACTGGCCACATGCATTGCAGGTAGATTGTAGTAAAGCATTGATTAATGCCTGGTTTTAAAATTAGTTCACTGGACTTGTAGCCATTATTTTGTGCCCATTGTTGGACACCACACGGCAGGACCGAACCGATCGAACCGTTATACCTAGTATTTCTGTCGGCTAATGTGTGGTCTGTCAGGTTTTAAAAATGGGCCGACAATCAACCGACAGCTCTAAGATCGTGTAGTGCGCGCTGGGCTTTACACTGAGGAAATGAGGAAGGGAGGATCAGTGGAGAGCACCGGAGTTGAGCCTTTTTTCATTCGGTGTCATCAACAGAAAGAGAAAAAGGTCGGAAGAGACGATAACGCCGATAATTGAAATGACGTCGATAGTTTTAATTTATCGTACGATTAATCGATTTATCGTTTATCGCGACAGGCCTAAACACAAGTAACTACAACAAAGAGAAAACAAACATATTTTAACAAAAATATGTAGGAGAAACAGACACATTCCTACAAACCTCTGGTTTTTAGACCGGCTTTGTTGGTTACATGTTATTTTCTATCTGTAGGGCTTTACTCTTACTTGATTAATGTCTTGTAAAGCTACTTCTTACTTTTATTTGAGTAAAAATATATTGAAGTAGTTGTACTCTTACTTGAGTAAAATGTTTGGCTACTCTATGCCCACCTCTACCTACGCTACAACGCTTGCTATTTATTTATTTCCAGGAACAAACCCAGTCCTCTTTTATTTCTGTGCAGAATTGTGCTCATTATTTGCCTTAAGACATTAGTTTCAGCAATGTATTTTCTAAAGCTTATGCTAATTATTCAGCATTTCTGTTGACTCATGCACGCTTATATGTCACTGAGTAATTTTTGTTTATTTTGTATTAAACAATATGGTTATTTCATTTCACATAAAGATCAGAACCTCCATCTTTACCACAAATGGAGAAACAGAGAACAGAAAAAGTTAAACACCTTGTGGGAATGAATCAGGCTGAAAGCATGTCTTCTATGAAACACAGGCATACCAGTTTATTCACATTTTTTTAAGGTGGGTGTAACTTACATCTATTTATACTCGGAGTTGACTGATTCAAACTTTCATTACTGAGAGGTAAAATGGCTCAGAGAGGAGTCCAGCAGGAGAAAATCTCTTGTTCCATCTGTTTGGATCTACTGAAGGATCCGGTGACTATTCCTTGTGGACACAGTTACTGTATGAACTGCATTAAAGACTGCTGGGATGGAGAAGATCAGAGGAGAATCTACAACTGTCCTCAGTGCAGGAAAACCTTCAGGCAGAGACCTGTCCTCAAAAAAAAACATCATGCTAGCAGAGTTGGTGGAAGATTTGAAGAAGACTGGACTAAAAGCTGCTCCAGCTGATCACTGCTATGCTGGACCTGATGATGTGGCCTGTGATGTCTGCACTGGGAGGAAGATGAAAGCTGTCAAGTCCTGCTTAACGTGTTCAGCTTCTTACTGTGGGGATCACCTCCAACCTCACTATTATACTCCACCATTAAAAATGCACAAGCTGGTGAATCCATCCCAGAAGCTGCAGGAGAGTATCTGCTCTTGTCATAATAGGGTGTTGGAGATCTTCTGTCATACTGATCAGCAGTGTATCTGTTATCTCTGCACTATGGATGAACATAAAGGCCATGAAACAGTCCCAGCTGCAGCAGAAAGGGCTGAGAAGCAGAAGAAGCTCCAGGAGAGACGACAACAAATCCATCAGAGAATCCAGGACCAAGAGAAAGATGTGAAGCTGCTTCAACAGGAGGTGGAGGCCATCAATGTCTCTGCTGATAAAGCAGTGGAGGACAGTGAGAAGATCTTCACTGAGCTGATCCGTCTCCTCCAGGAAAGAAGCTCTGATGTGAAGCAGCAGATCAGATCCCAGCAGGAAACTGAAGTGAGTCGAGTCAAAGATGTTCAGGAGAAGCTGGAGCAGAAGATCACTGAGCTGAAGAGGAAAGACGCTGAGCTGGAGCAGCTCTCACACACAGAGGATCACATCCAGTTTCTCCTCAACTACCCCTCACTGCCAGCACTCAGTGAGTCTAAAGGCTCATCCAGGATCGATATCTGTCCTCTGAGACACTTTGAGGACGTGGCACCAGCTGTGTCAGAGCTCAGAGATCAACTACAGGACGTCCTGAGAGAAACATGGAGAAACATCTCAGATGCAGTAGCTAGAGTGGAGATTCTACTGTCAGAACTAGAACCAACTGCCATGGAAGTGGCTGGTCAATGTTTAAAGACTGTATACCATACCCCTGATCACTCAAGTTGGACACGCAGGCCATTCGTCCCCCCGCCCCGCTCCATAGCCAACCCTCCACCCCCACCTGCATCCTCTCTTTTCTCCACAGCTGAATCCCCACCCCAACCACTCTTCCCCTCACCACCATTATTTATGATGAGATCAAGGGGACGAGCGGGGAGACGGCTATGAAAACCAACTGGCCTAGAAATCTTAGTTCTGGTACTGGCACCGGGACATTGACTGAACCAACAGTTCCTCGGAGCAGGGCCGTGCAGAGATCTTTGGAGCTGCAGGGTTTCATCGTTAAAAAGGTTCATTGAACAAGATCTTAAAACAACATACAACAACATAGGAACAACCCATCAAGAATCTAATATTTAATTGGATCCTACTGTGTCCCTGTCATCATGTGGGGACAATGCAAAGCAAATGTAGTCTTTTTTCTTGATAGGTGTAAAGTTGTGGTTTCTGCTGCTGACAGCTGAAGGATTGTGTTGATCTGAGACTGTAGCTGTTAGACTATAGGAGAGAAGGTCGCTGGTTATGAAGTTATGAAATAAGCAAATTTCCTGCTTTTTTACTAAATAAATCCAAATAATATCTGACTGTCTATAACAACTTGGCTGCTTTAAACATTGAAAAAGCTCAGAGGGGTTAACTCTGCATAATGTTTTTGATGTTAGCACCTCTGAGAATTTTAAGATTTAAAAAATATCAGGGCAAAGAAAAGTCAGTAGCTGCTGGTAGGGCCTGTCCAGACATTCAGGGGCCCATCCAGACATTCAGGGGCCCATCCAGACATTCAGGGGCCCATCCAGACATTCATGGGCCCCGTCCAGACATTCATGGGCCCCGTCCAGACCTTCAGGGGCCCCGTCCAGACATTCAGGGGCCCCGTCCAGACCTTCAGGGGCCCATCCAGACATTCAGGGGCCCCGTCCAGACCTTCAGGGGCCCATCCAGACATTCAGGGGCCCCGTCCAGACCTTCAGGGGCCCCGTCCAGACCTTCAGGGGCCCATCCAGACATTCAGGGGCCCCGTCCAGACCTTCAGGGGCCCATCCAGACATTCAAGGGCCCGTCCAAACATTCAAGGGCCCCTCCAGACATTCAGGGGCCCGTCCAGACATTCTATAAATACTTGAATGTAACACAGACCACAGACCTAAAACTGTAGCATTCATTTCTTTTGACAATGACGATGCTGTTAAATTTTACTTTAATGTTTTCAGCAGAGATAGAATAAAAATGGGTTCAGCGTCACAGAGGAGGTTTTGGTTTCCCGGCTTTATGGGGTGGATATTTTCCGATCTCTGAGCAGATGTGTGAACCGCCTGGTAGTAACATTAGGTTAAGGTGAAGCAGAGAGCGAACAGTGAACAGGTGGTACCGGGGATCTGAGCTGCGTCGCGGCGACATTCTTGGTACCGTTTCTTTATATCAGGATATCTGGTTCTGACCCACAGCGGTGGGACCGACTCAGGCTGTCTGTAGCGAACCAGGCATTTAGTCCAGCACTGGGGCAGAATGATAAAATTAAAGTTATAAGTTTTCTCTGCAGCCGAACCATTTGTGTGTTGGGGAGTGAGGAGGGATTTTCCCGCTATCACGACGAGAATTACAAAATAAATAGAAACGTTCTCTAACTTCAACATCAAACTTACATTTTTATTCACAAACAGGTGTATGTTGAATAAAATAGTATACATTCTTGCCCATAATGTAATAGTTGATGCAGTTCCACCCTCCTCAACTTTACCTTGAGCCTGGTGTCTTAACAACATGGAGGCAGAGGCACTAATAAAAGATGAAAAAAGTGGCTTGCAAGCAGGAAGTGAAGATATTTGACTAGAGGGAATCCTCTTCAGGGATTTTTAGTTCTTTAGAGCCACCTACTGGTAGTTTGGTGCAGCTGCAGGCAAGAAGTTCTTCAGCCACATGCTCAGAAAAAATGGAAGCTGGTGGAAACTCATGTACACAGATGTCACAGGAAACAATCAACAAGTGATCACTGAACTAATGATCCCTTAAACCGATGATGGGGACCCAGCATCTCCAAGAGACTGTGGTAATTTGGACCAAAGAAACACGATGTGCAGAAATTTTACAATACTTTAAGAGTGAATACCTCACTAGTTATGTTTCAGGTTTTTGGTTTAAATTGTAATTTTCCATACATGATATAATCTTCTTTTGTTGGTCTAAAAAGAAAGTTAAGGAGGTTAGATTTTAATCATTTGAATGATATGTAATTCTGTTAGTCTTTGTTTTACAGAAAAGGCAACAAAAAAAATGCAAGAGGAGAATAATCTGAGAAGTAACTAATAATGATTTAATTTGTCTTGTTTGATAGTAGATGAAGTCTGTGTATTAATAAATGATTCTCATAATCTTGCAGTTATGGTTTTCATGGTTTGTTTAATAATGTGAAATAACCTGAGCTAGTGGGAGCATATAGATATTTAATAAGAGGAGTCCCAGGATTACACCTTGGGGTACCCCGTATGAGACTTCATGGAACAAAGAGAACCCAACCAGAACCAAAGGTGGAGATTTGTTGGTGAAGGGAGCTGAGAACTGATCCAGGTGTCAGTGGCCCGATGCTAGGTTTCTTTTCTCTGTAATGGCTTTGTTAGCAGTGGGGGTTGCTGGACATTAAGCACAAATTGTCCAATATTATTAACCCTTTTAACTGTCATCCCCAAATTGGAATGGGCCAGTATAATAACCTCAGGTAGAAATATCACAATTTCCTGATGTCACAGTATAAATACAGCTCTAAGATGTGTTATTTTATCCCAGAACACACACACACACTTTACATGAGAAAATAACCTTTCTTTGTGCGTATAAACAGGAGAGGGGACATCCTGTATCAAAATACATCGTCTTCTGGTGTAGATAAGATTTTACTTTGACTAGATCTATGGCCCTATATAAGTAAAGTAGACAGCCTTCACGGCCTGCAGGTTACAGCTTGTATCTGATGTGCTGATTATCTGTGCACATTTCTTTCAATCTTATCAATTTAGTTCAGCAACAACACAGAAGAAAATAATTGCATAATGAAACATAAGCAACATTTTTAATGGAAATTAAAACAATAGTTTAAGACAAGTTTTCATTTTTAACCACCAGATAAGTTGATTGTGGTGTATTAAATAGACTGAAACTATACTGTATTGTACATATCAATGAATTTTATTCATACATAGTGTTTCTTGTGATGTTAACGTGGTTCAGGTTCAGAACACACACACTTTACAATGTCTTATTGAAGGCACTATACGGCTGCATTTAATCATTTCAGAAACCAAAATCTTTGAGCTACTTGAATTAAATATACTATCATCAATTTGGCCACATGGTGGCAGCAAAACTCACCATAAAAAAGTGTCAAAACCAATAAACCAACAAATCTGTCAGAAAGAAGACAACTAAGCGGATAAATTAACAGCAAGGTTTATTCTCAAAGAAAATAATCTTAAAGAAAGGATATGCTGGAATGACCATGTTGGATTACTTTGGGATTCCAGTAGAAAAGACGGAAGTTTGGGCATCTCTGCATCTACAAACCGATCAAGCATAAGAGGAAGATTATGGATGAATTGGCACTCGGGAACATGAAACATCTGAAAACCAGAAAATGGAAAATAATTCCACGATACAAGAATCATCCTACACTGACTGGACATCTTATAAAGGGAGACAGGTGAACTGACTTTCAGATGCCCTGGCAACTAACACTTATACTATTCATCGATTTGTGATGCCACTGCTTTTGCCCTCTGCTGGCTGAATTGGCAGTATCAGCTCCTTACAAATCAAATATTTTTGATTTCCTGAAATATTTCAAACTTTGATTCAACCAATGTCTCTATTGTGGTGAGATTTGCTCTGTAAGTACTAAACTGTCTGCATCTGGATGATAGGGACAAATTCATGTTTCCAAATCACTGCACCGCTCCTGTAGGAGGAGGAGCATCAGAAGTTATAATTTACATATTTTCTGATGCTGTAAAGGACAGTTTCTCCTGAGGACTCCTGCAGACCAAGGAGCTCCATTTAAAGACTCTTACACACTGCGCTGTTTTTATTTTTAATATTTTTGTTGGCTTTCCTCCTCATGTTTGTGTCTGTGCTTGTATATTTTTAGGTACTTTCTGTAAAAGTTCTATGTATTCCTTTGAACTATGAGAAACTCAATCTAATGTAAAGAGATGGGGGGGAAAAACCTGTAAGTTGTTTTAAAAAACATGATTTTTAATGGTACAGTCACTGATGAAACAACTTTACCTTCATTTTAGCAAACTATTTATTTTTCTATGTACTGATGTTCTGTTCAGAACTATTCCTCAGGAGCCACAGTCCAGCAAGTTTTAGGCATTTTCCTGCCCCCACAAACCTGCTGTAAGTAAATTAATGACTGCTAGACTTCTGTAGCACTTAATTGCATGTTTAGTGGTTAATGCATTCATTTGATGCAGGTGTGCTGGTGCAGAGAAATATCTAAAGCATGAAAGACAGTGGATTCTGAAAATTAGGAATGAAAGCCAATGATCTACGTAAACCTTCTGATTTTAGACTCAGTGTTGGAAACGCTGAGAAGAAACAAGTTTGTTAGAAACAGACTGTCTGAGGAATGCGCTGTTCAAACATTGGAGGCGTTCTTGGGTTTTGTTTCTGCTGAACCTGCTCAATAAAAAACGTCTTTGTGCTGGAATGCATAAGGAAGTTTTCCTTCTGCATTCCAGCAGGTGTGATGGTGTTTGAACTATGTGAAGTGAGTAATCAAGGAAACACACATTCACAAAGAAACTCACAATACATTTGTAAATTTGTTTGCTTCAACCTCAGTGCAGCTACCATGTTTTGTCCGTCTGTATTGAAGGAGATGGTCTAAAACGGTGGACTTGGATGCTGACTCGTGCAGAGAAGTGTAGTGGCAGCTGGAATGTAGCCATGCTGTGAAAGGTAGACATGGAGAACAGGGAAAGGAGATCAGAAGAGAACCAAGTATCTCAGAATGCCTCATGAGTTGGACATCCCAGTGAAAAGTTTATACAAACTCAATAGAAAGTGGGGAATACATGAAAATGTTCAAAATTAAAATATAATAGTTTATTTGTGCTGTCCTTGTTTAATTACAACAACTTCTCTAAGTCCAGCCCAGAGTGTCATACTTGGATCGTCCACTTGTTGCTGCTAAGGACAACAGAGGAAACAGGGAGGTCCAGTTCTGACACAGGTCCAATAAAAACCTTTTAACAGGATGAAGAAACTCTGGAGAAGATGAGTAATTTCTATGAAAATGTTAAAGCGCCATTTCTACTCAACGGATTAGAGGTGAATAGTGATTTGTGTATCAGTTTGGTGAGATGGAGGGGAAAGAAGCACCAACCATCACAGCTTCCCTCCCTCTCACACCTGACTGGGGAAACTGGAGTAGGTCTGTATTACCACTCCAGACACAGTGACTGGCTGAATGCATTATGTGACTGACTGTGAGTATAACCAATAGTAATGCATTCAGAGCAGTACAGGAATGCATGAGGGCAGATTTTACTCTGGGTCACACCAGCTGGCAGTGGAGCGTAGGAGCAGCGCCTGGCTCTGATTGGTTGTTTCTAGTTAGCGCTGGGAGACGGCAGAGAAGCAACATTTTTTCTCTGATTTTCAGCAAATATAAATATATATTTTGTTGGAAACTGTGGTATTCAACAACATTACTTGAGTATTATTGTGAACTATTAATACTCTCCATTTCAGTGAAATTTCTGGATACTTTATTTAACACAAGTAACTACAACAAAGAGAAAACAAACATATTTTAACAAAAATATGTAGGAGAAACAGACACATTCCTACAAACCTTCCTAGTTTTTAGACCGGCTTTGTTGGTTACATGTTATTTTCTATCTGTAGGGCTTTACTCTTACTTGATTAATGTCTTGAAAAGCTACTTTTTACTTTTATTTGAGTAAAAATATATTGAAGTAGTTGTACTCTTACTTGAGTAAAATGTTTGGGTACTCTATGCCCACCTCTACCTACGCTACATCGCTTGCTATTTATTTATTTCCAGGAATAAACCCAGTCCTCTTTTATTTCTGTGCAGAATTGTGCTCATTATTTGCTTTAAGACATTAGTTTCAGCAATGTATTTTCTAAAGCTTATGCTAATTATTCAGCATTTCTGTTGACTCATGCACACTTATATGTCACTGAGTAATTTTTGTTTATTTTGTATTAAACAATATGGTTATTTCATTTCACATAAATATCAGAACCTCCATCTTTACCACAAATGGAGAAATAGAGAACAGAAAAAGTTAAACACCTTGTGGGAATGAATCAGCCTGAAAGCATCTCTTCTATGAAACACAGGCATACCAGTTTATTCACATATTTTTAAGGTGGGTGTAACTTACATCTATTTATACTCGGAGTTGACTGATTCAAACTTTCATTATTGAGAGGTAAAATGGCTCAGAGAGGAGTCCAGCAGGAGAAAATCTCTTGTTCCATCTGTTTGGATCTACTGAAGGATCCGGTGACTATTCCTTGTGGACACAGTTACTGTATGAACTGTATTAAAGACTGCTGGGATGGAGAAGATCAGAGAAGAATCTACAACTGTCCTCAGTGCAGGAAAACCTTCAGGCAGAGACCTGTCCTAATAAAAAACATCATGTTAACCGAGTTGGTGGAAGATTTGAAGAAGACTGGACTAAAAGCTGCTCCAGCTGATCACTGCTATGCTGGACCTGATGATGTGGCCTGTGATGTCTGCACTGGGAGGAAGATGAAAGCTGTCAAGTCCTGCTTAACGTGTTCAGCTTCTTTCTGTGGGGATCACCTCCAACCTCACTATTATACTCCACCATTAAAAAAACACAAGCTGGTGAATCCATCCCAGAAGCTGCAGGAGAACATCTGCTCTTGTCATAATAGGGTGTTGGAGATCTTCTGCCGCACAGATCAGCAGTGTATCTGTTATCTCTGCACTATGGATGAACATAAAGGCCATGAAACAGTCCCAGCTGCAGCAGAAAGGGCTGAGAAGCAGAAGAAGCTCCAGGAGAGTCGACAACGAATCCATCAGAGAATCCAGGACCAAGAGAAAGATGTGAAGCTGCTTCAACAGGAGGTGGAGGCCATCAATGTCTCTGCTGATAAAGCAGTGGAGGACAGTGAGAAGATCTTCACCCAGCTGATCCGTCTCCTCCAGGAAAGAAGCTCTGATGTGAAGCAGCAGATCAGATCCCAGCAGGAAACTGAAGTGAGTCGAGTCAAAGATGTTCAGGAGAAGCTGGAGCAGGAGATCACTGAGCTGAAGAGGAAAGACGCTGAGCTGGAGCAGCTCTCACACACAGAGGATCACACCCAGTTTCTCCTCAACTACCCCTCACTGCCAGCACTCAGTGAGTCTAAAGGCTCATCCAGGATCGATATCTGTCCTCTGAGACACTTTGAGGACGTGGCACCAGCTGTGTCAGAGCTCAGAGATCAACTACAGGACGTCCTGAGAGACTCATGGAGAAACATCTCAGATGCAGTAGCTAGAGTGGAGATTCTACTGTCAGAACTAGAACCAACTGCCATGGAAATGGCTGGTCAATGTTTAAAGACTGTATACCATACCCCTGATCACTCAAGTTGGACACGCAGGCTATTCATCCCCCCGCCCCGCTCCAGAGCCAACCCTCCACCCCCACCTGCATCCTCTCTTTTCTCCACAGCTGAATCCCCACCCCAACCACTCTTCCGCCCACCACCATTATTTATGATGAGATCAAGGGGACGAGCAGGGAGACGGCTATGAAAACCAACTGGCCTAGAAATCTTAGTTCTGGTACTGGCACCGGGACATTGACTGAACCAACAGTTCCTCGGAGCAGGGCCGTGCAGAGATCTTTGGAGCTGCAGGGTTTCATCGTTAAAAAGGTTCATTGAACAAGATCTTAAAACAACGTTCAACAACATAGCAACAACCCATCAAGAATCTAATATTTAATTGGATCCTACTGTGTCCCTGTCATCATGTGGGGACAATGCAAATCAAATGTAGTCTTTTTTCTTGATAGGTGTAAAGTTGTGGTTTCTGCTGCTGACAGCTGAAGGATTGTGTTGATCTGAGACTGTAGCTGTTAGACTATAGGAGAGAAGGTCGCTGGTTATGAAGTTATGAAATAAGCAAATTTCCTGCTTTTTTTACTAAATAAACCCAAATAATTTCTGACTGTCTATAACAACTTGGCTGCTTTAAACATTGAAAAAGCTCAGAGGGGTTAACTCTGCATAATGTTTTTGATGTTAGCACCTCTGAGAATTTTAAGATTCAGAAAAATCAGGGCAAAGAAAACTCAGTAGCTGCTGGTAGGGCCCGTCCAGACATTCAGGGCCCCGTCCAGACATTCAGGGGCCCGTCCAGACATTCAGGGGCCCCTTCCAGACATTCAGGGGCCCATCCAGACATTCAGGGCCCCGTCCAGACATTCTATAAATACTTGAATGTAACACAGGACCACAGATGCAGTTCCACCCTCCTCAACTTACCTTGAGCCTGGTGTCTTAACAACATGGAGGCAGAGGCACTAATAAAAGATGAAAAAAGTGGCTTGCAAGCAGGAAGTGAAGATATTTGACTAGAGGGGAATCCTCTTCAGGGATTTTTAGTTCTTTAGAGCCACCTACTGGTAGTTTGGTGCAGCTGCATGCAAGACGTTCTTCAGCCACATGCTCAGAAAAAATGGAAGCTGGTGGAAACTCATGTACACAGATGTCACAGGAAACAATCAACAAGTGATCACTGAACTAATGATCCCTTAAACCGATGATGGGGACCCAGCATCTCCAAGAGACTGTGGTAATTTGGACCAAAGAAACACGATGTGCAGAAATTTTATAATAATTTAAGAGTGAATACCTCACTAGTTATGTTTCAGGTTTTTGGTTTAAATTGTGATTTTCCATACATGATATAATCTTCTTTTGTTGGGAAAAAAGAAAGTTAAGAAGGTTAGATTTTAATCATTTGAATGATATGTAATTCTGTTAGTCTTTTTGTTTTACAGAAACGGCAACAAAAAGATGCAAGAGGAGAATAATCTGAGAAGTAACTAATAATGATTTAATTTGTCTTGTTTGATAGTAGATGAAGTCTGTGTATTAATAAATGATTCTCATAATCTTGCAGTTATGGTTTTCATGGTTTGTTTAATAATGTGAAATAACCTGAGCTAGTGGGAGCATATAGATATTTAATAAGAGGAGTCCCAGGATTACACCTTGGGGTACCCCGTATGAGACTTCATGGAACAAAGAGAACCCAACCAGAACCAAAGGTGGAGATTTGTTGGTGAAGGGAGCTGAGAACTGATCCAGGAGTCAGTGGTCCGATGCTAGGTTTCTTTTCTCTGTAATGGCTTTGTTAGCAGTGGGGGTTGCTGGACATTAAGCACAAATTGTCCAATATTATTAACCCTTTTAACTGTCATCCCCAAATTGGAATGGGCCTGTATAATAACCTCAGGTAGAAATATCACAATTTCCTGATGTCACAGTATAAATACAGCTCTAAGATGTGTTATTTTATATTTTCTTTAGCATGCTTTGATGGAACTGCGTCAGAAATTTGCCTCTTTAATGTTTTCTGTTCTAAAAGAACTAGGATATATGTGGATTTGACTGCAATTTTAAACTAGCGTATCACCACTATAGTGATAAACTCTATTGATCACATATTTATATTAATAGCACAGATTGTCTGTCATCTTAATCCCGTGTGAATTGGCTGTTAATCATTTGTAAAGTAAAAATTCCCCTTAAATTACCTACTATATTTGTCTATGATGGATTTTTATGTTTTTGCGATTGAAGCACTTTGAGCTGTCATATTGTTGAAATGTGTTATACAAATAAATTTGTTTGATTGACGAGAATCAGCAAGTTAACGTCATGTCAATGAAATGTGAGTAAATTTCATGTCGTGATTTGTTCCACACATGAAGACTGTAGTTCTGTAAATAAGACCTTCAACTTGTAAATGAAAGACAGCAACGGCTGCCAGACCTGGTTTTTAATCAGAAGTGGTGCTGGAGGTACAAAGGTTGTTTTTGATTATGTTAAATGTTTTAACTACAGGTGTCGCTTTACAAGCTGCTGTTTGCTAAAAGTTCCTTTATGTAGTTGTTGATCTAACTGCGTGTGCAGTTTGTTTGCTTTTAACTTCAAATCAAATTAAAAGCTTTTAGCTGGAAGGGAAATTTTTTTAAATGAATAAGCTTTGACTGAAACTGTGTATGGGTTTGCTTATTGTGTTCTACCACAAGCCCAGTGGTAGAAAATGTAATCAATGGACAGTAGTAACCATGGACTACAATTTCACAATAAAACAACTTTCATCATACAGCAAAATAACATGAAGGGGTTAAATTGCTTAATGTAAAATGTCTGTACTGTAACTTGCAAAAATATACAGTATTTAATCAATAATAAGCATCAACACCTAACTCTGAATCAGACTCAAACACCAAACTACAATTAACAAACTGCAACAACAATCAGGCTAAATTCTATTAAAACTGAAGAAAGTCGACTAATAACACCAAGCAGCTGAGGCCTTGCCACCCACAAGAACTAAAACATACTGGCATTGGATGAAGTAATCACAGATCGTAACATTTAATTCAGAAATCTAAAAGACTTCAAATTCGGATGGAAACCACAACATCAAGCAATCCCCCGCTGTGATCGAAGGTCTTGCAAATGTTGTGCACTCATTCATACGCTGATGGTGGCAAGCTACTGGATAGTAGCCACAGCTGCCCTGGGGGAGTCTGGCAGAACTGAGGTTGCCAAGCACCGGTTAACATCGGGACGTCTGACCTACACCAGCAGGCAAGGCAGGTGAAGTGTCTTGCTCAAAGACACCACAGAGGCAAACAACAGGAGCCAAACCAGCAAACCCCTGAACGAGGAACAAACTCCTACCGCCATCGTCCAAACTTTCTCCTGGACAATGAAAGTGGTGATAGCCTTCCATGCAAAACCAAATTCAATGTGTTGAGTGTGCTGAAAATATCAGCTAAGTATGCCAATTTTGTGAGCCATTAGAAATTATCCACCTTTTTTTATGCAATTCATAAGTATGGTCCAGGAAGAGTTTTACCTCATCTTGAAGTTCAAACAGATGTGTGAGAACTTTTCCGATGGTAACCAACAAACCTCTGCGTGAAACACACTTTGTGTGTTCGCTTCCTACTTCAAGTCTCACACAGCGCTTGGAGAAGACATGCGTTTCAGTGGCTTTCTGTTGACGCTGCCATCTTTAAAGGCCTGGAAATGCCGGGTAGTGACGAAGGAAAAACACCACAGCCTTCAGTTTCGTTTGGCCAGAGTGCAGCGCTCACCAGAGCAACCTGCAGCCTTCTGTTAGCAAGGCAACACTTTCCTTCGATCTGGTTAATTGTTTTCAGACTCGTCCACAACAGATTTTAGACATTATCTCAGCTGTTCTCTGTGGGTGGAACAGTGTGTTGTAGCAGCAGATGAGTAAACTGCACAAACAAATGAATCCTTTCTGTTTTCCTATCATTGCAGTTGCACCATCTGTACAAATCCAGACATGTCTTTACCAATCCATATTATTCTTCACAAAAAACTTGAGTGGAAAATTGCTTCTCTTGTGGTGTTTGTTGGCAGGGACTGACAGAAGAGAAAGTCATTGTGTACTCCGCTGGCATAAATGTGTCTTATCTCAGCAGGTTTGCCTCATTCCTTATGTTGGTAGATTAATTCAATTATTGAGAAGTTCTGACTAAATATGAGGAACATTTTGGGAAGGATCCATACTGCTTCCCCCCCCCTCCCTGCAATTTCACTTCGCCCCCACAAGGGGCGCGCCCCACACTTTGGGAACCACTGCTATACTGTAATGCGGATGTTGATTTAAAAGAAAAAGTCAAATTTTCTTTTTTTCTTTTTCCAGTGGCTATTATTTCTCATCGTGTGTAAATAAGGAACAATTTTTGCATTTGTGATGTAATTATAATTAGTATAATATTTCTAATTTGGTAAATGTTCTTTTCTGCTGTATTTATTCTAAACATTACCTCGGACAAATTCATCGTATTAGGATAGCAAATAAAGTATCTGACTTTGTTTAAGTGATTTATTTATTTTTTTCATCACACACCTACAAGAATGACCAACATGTTCATTTTTGTTTCATTTTAACCGACATTGAATCTGAAACTGGTCTGTAAATTTTTACACAAAAACATTTTCATTTCTTTAAAAAAAAAAAAAGAAAAGAAAAAAAATCTACTTAAAGTTTTGTAAACACACAGGAGTACTCTCTTCGAACATAGACGATCTTCGGCAGGGAGGGAGCTGAACCGTTCTGTCACGTGAACACGCCGCCCTGAAGCATCCACGCGCCGCCCTGCAGAGCAGAGCACGAGACGTTTACCTTTGATGTGGGATCTTAGACTTATAACTGTGACGTCAGTATAATGACTAAAGCAGCTGTTTGTAGAAAACAAAAGGTTCAAATAAAGAGAGAAGAAGAAGAAGAAGAGCTGAGTTTAGTGTTCAGCACCATGGACAGCTCAACAGGGGGTCTCATGGTGCTTTTAATTACGGCTGGAAATTAGAGCGTCGATAAGAGAGAAATTAATAAATCAACAGAATTCATGAAAAAAACTCAGACAGGTGTTATTATTTTTTCTTCAGCTGTGAAGAAATAATTATATATAATAAAATAACACCAACAACTCCTTTAAAATGAATTAATTGTAGATATCGTCAAGAAACTGATGTAAAGTCGATAATTTATTGATTTATTTGATATATATATATATGTTATACATGTTGTTGACAATATATCAATAATATATCAGACTTAACTTTCACGAATCTTAATTCAAAAGAGTAAGATTATAATTTTTATATTTTTCAAAATAACTTAATAATTGATTATTTTTGCACTGAAATTTATCAATAGATATAAATTCTATAAACTAGAAATAAATCTAGGAAATTCCCCTTAAGTTAAATGTTAAATGTTTTAAAGTTTTAGGTGAAAAACAATCAGTGAGTTTCGGTGTTTAAATATTTACCAGAATTTAATTTGTTTCTATTTGTTGCTGTTTTAAATGTACACAATATGTTTGTACTGCCAATGAATAGAATAGAAAATCTTTTATTGACCTTCAGAGAGGAAATTCAGGCAACACTTTGCTCTTGTTGTTTTATTTATCATGGTTAAATGTGGTTTTTACAATTACATTCGGGAAAATCTTTACAAAAATAGGAAATATGAGTTTCATTGTTACTTATTTTTAATTTTAATTTTATTATTATTAATACAGATGTTTTATACGTCAGAAAACATCGGTTCGGTTTTTTTTTTATTATTAGTATCTGAACTGGATCCACATCCATTATGAATGTTGTACTTCCTTTGTTCCACCACCAGAGGGCGGAACGTCCTTCTCAGCGAGGAGTTCCCCAAACATTTCCTCTCCTGTGTAACAAAAACTCATTCCTAAAGGTGAAGCTATATCACAGATTTCAAAAGAAAATAAAAACTGGGGACCGCAGATAGCATAGAAAATAGCGCCCTCTTTATTTCAGGAGCGCAATGGTCCCATTTCCAAATAAGGTATGAGCCTGCCATCCCGCCCCTTTCTGCTTGCTGCAGCGAGGTCCTTCTCGCTGCTTTTGCTGAATGAATGAAGTTAGCCTCTGTTTTGTGTTGATGGTTGATCTCAGGGATCAGTAAAGCCAAACAGAACTGGACCGGACCTTGGTTCTGGTCGGGGAACGCCTCGGGATTCCCCAGAGGAGCTGGGGTAATGGTTGGATGATGGTTGGATGATGTATATACTATGGATGGATGATGGATTCTCTTGTGTCACTCCATTAGCTAACCTTGCTTGGTGTTTTATGAGCAGCAGTCAGATCTGAAGCAGCATCAGGCAGCCATGTTGGTGTCACCTGGACAGGTGAGCTGTGACGGTGGACTGACCCGAACCTTGTCTTCCAGCCAGATGTTACCTGGACTTGCAGTCCGGCTCCACCCAGATGTCGTTGCTCCTCTACATCCTCGGTTCCTCCTTTCAGGTGGAGGAGCCTTAGAGGCCCAAACAACAGAAGGACTCTGTGTGCTTCCTTGTAGTGCTGTTACCATGGCAACAGTGTCCTCCAGCTTCACCTGCATGACTCCTGCATGCTCAGACGCACCTCTGGGTTATTTTCAGCTGCAGGCAAACCGGACTGATACGACGGCCTCATGGAGGAGAGGCAGCCAATCGCTCTGCAAAGACTCTGTTCAGAGATTCAGTTCAGTGACTCAGTTCAGTGACTCATTCCAGAGGTTTAACCCTTTAGCTGCTGTGGTTCTAGTGAACCCTGTGACTGACTAAGAGCTTCCTGCTGGGCGGAGTCTCTGGACTGGGAGACCTCCAGTCCTCTACCAACAGGAAGTCCTCTCAGGTCTGCCCCCCCACTCTGTCACCTGAAGGAGGGATCCATCTGGTTCTGGTTCTGACCTTCTGCTGATGTCAACCACACCCTGAGGAGTTGGACCTGGTGGACCGGTCTGGAGGACACAAACATGTCCAGCTGGACGCCATCAGAGGTTCCTCCTGAACCGCAGCCAGGATGTTAGACAGACATGAGGGTCAGAGCAGAAAGAATCTTAATCTGTCCCCGAACGGAAGTGGGTCGGGTCAGAACGTGTCAGAACGGGACAATACAGGACAGAACAGGACAACCCTGTCCACCTGTCCGGTCAGGAAGTCGTCATCATGGTGTCCAGAGGGACAGGAAGTCCTGGAGTTCTTTTACATCTCAGAGCAACTCCTGATCAGTCTGGTTCTGGAGGGACCCGGTTCTGAACCAAAGCAGGATGAAGGTATTGACCACCCAGCCTGGTTCT